>NC_135831.1:8481829-8729329 GCF_964213995.1 Mustelus asterias
TATACTCCACACCCCTCACTGTAACACTCAGATATACCCCACACCCCTCACTGTAACACTGATATACCCCACACCCCTCACTGTAACACTCAGATATACCCCACACCCCTCACTGTAACACTCTGATATATCCCACACCCCGCACGGTAACACTCTGATATACCCCACACACCTCACTGTAACACTGATATACCCCACACCCCTCACTGTAACACTGATATACCCCACACCCCCTCACTGTAACACTCAGATATATCCCACACCCCTCACTGTAACACTCAGGTTTACCCCACACCCCTCACTGTAACACACTGATATACCCAACACCCCTCACTGTAACACTCTGATATACCCCACACCCCTCACTCTAACACTCTGATATACCCCACACCCCTCACTGTAACACTCTGATATACCCCACACCCCTCACGGTAACACTCTGATATACCCCACACCCCTCACGGTAACACACTGATATACCCCACACCCCTCACTGTAACACTGATATACCCCACACCCCTCACTGTAACACTGATATACCCCACACCCCTCACTGTAACACTCTGATTTACTCCACTCCCATCACTGTGACATTCTGATTTACCCCACACCCCTCACTGTAACACTCTGATTTACCCCACTTCCCTCACTGTAACACTGATATACCCCACACCCCTCACTGTAACACTCTGATATACCCCACACCCCTCACTGTAACACTCTGATATACCCCACACCCCTCACTGTAACACTCTGATATACCCCACACCCCTCACTGTAACACTCTGATATACCCCACACCCCGCACGGTAACACTCTGATATACCCCACACCCCTCACGGTAACACTCTGATATACCCCACACCCCGCACTGTAACACTCTGATTTACTCCACTCCCCTCACTGTGACATTCTGATTTACCCCACACCCCTCACTGTAACACTCTGATTTACCCCACACCCCTCACTGTAACACTCTGATATACCCCACACACCTCACTGTAACACTGATATACCCCACACCCCTCACTGTAACATTCTGATTTACCCCACACCCCTCACTGTAACACTCTCATATACCCCACACCCCTCACTGTAACACTCTGATATACACCACACCCCTCACTGTAACATTCTGATATACCCCACACACCTCACTGTAACACTCAGATATACCCTACTCCCCTCACTGTAACACTCTGATATATCCCACGCCCCGCACTGTAACACTCTGATATATCCCACGCCCCGCACTGTAACACTCCGATATACCCCACACCCCCTCACTGTATCACTATGATATACCCCACACCCCTCACTGTAACACTCTGATATATCCCACAACCCTCACTGTAACACTCTGATATATCCCACACCTCTCACTGTAACACTCAGATATACCCCACTCCCCTCACTGTAACACTCTGATATACCCCACACCCCCTCACTGTATTACTATGATATAACCCACACCCCTGACTGTAGCACTCTGATATATCCCACACCCCTCACTGTAACACTGATATACCCCACTCCCCTCACTGTAACACTCTGATATACCCCACACCCCTCACTGTAACACTCTGATATATCCCACACACCTCACTGTAACACTCTGATATACCCCTCACCCCTCACTGTAACACTCTGATATATCCCACACCCCTGACTGTAACACTCTGATATACCCCACTCCCCTCACTGGAACACTCTGATATACCCCACACCCCTCACAGTAACACTCTGATATACCCCACACCCCTCACTGTAACACTCTGATATACCCCACACCCCTCACTGTAACACTCTGATATACCCCACACCCCTCACTGTAACACTGATATACTCCACACCCCTCACTGAAACACTCTGATATACCCCACACCCCTCACTGTAACACTGATATACCCCACACCCCTCACTGTAACACTCTGATATACCCCACACCCCTCACTGTAACACTCTGATATACCGCACACCCCTCACTGTAACACTCTGACATATCCCACAACCCTCACTGTAACACTCTGATATACCCCACACCCCTCACTGTAACACTCTGACATATCCCACACCCCTCACTGTAACACTCTGATATACCCCACACCCCTCACTGTAACACTCTGATATACCCCACACCCCTCACTGTAACACTCTGATATACCCCACACCCCCTCACTGTATCACTATGATATACCCCACTCCCCTCACTGTAACACTCTGATATACCCCACTCCCCTCACTGTAACACTCTGATATACCCCACACCCCTCACTGTAACACTCTGATATACTCCACACCCCTCACTGAAACACTCTGATATACCCCACACCCCTCACTGTAACACTGATATACCCCACACCCCTCACTGTAACACTCTGATATACCCCACACCCCTCACTGTAACACTCTGATATACCGCACACCCCTCACTGTAACACTCTGACATATCCCACAACCCTCACTGTAACACTCTGATATACCCCACACCCCTCACTGTAACACTCTGACATATCCCACACCCCTCACTGTAACACTCTGATATTCCCCACACCCCTCACTGTAACACTCTGATATACCCCACTCCCCTCACTGTAACACTCTGATATATCCCACGCCCCGCACTGTAACACTCTGATATATCCCACGCCCCGCACTGTAACACTCAGATATACCCCACTCCCCTCACTGTAACACTCTGATATACCCCACACCCCCTCACTGTTTCACTATGATATACCCCACTCACCTCACTGTAACACTCTGATATACCCCACACCCCTCACTGTAACACTCTGATATATCCCACAGCCCTCACAGTAACACTCTGATATACCCCACTCCCCTCACTGTAACACTCTGATATACCCCACACCCCTCACTGGAACACTCAGATATACCCCACTCCCCTCACTGTAACACTCTGATATACCCCACAACCCCTCACTGTATCACTATGATATACCCCACACCCCTCACTGTAACACTCTGATATACCCCACACCCCTCACTGTAACACTCTGATATACCCCACACCCCTCACTGTAACACTCTGATATATCCCACACCCCTCACTGTAACACTCTGATATACCCCACTCCCCTCAGTGTAACACTCTGATATACCCCACACCGCTCACTGTAACACTCTGATATACCCCACAACCCTCACTGTAACACTCTGATATACCCCACACCCCACACTGTAACACTCTGATATACCCCACACCCCTCACTGTAACACTCTGATATAGCCCACACCAGTCACTGTAACACTCTGATATACCCCACACCCCTCACTGTAACACTCAGATATACCCCACACCCCTCACTGTAACACTGATATACCCCACACCCCTCACTGTAACACTCAGATATACCCCACACCCCTCACTGTAACACTCTGATATATCCCACACCCCGCACGGTAACACTCTGATATACCCCACACACCTCACTGTAACACTGATATACCCCACACCCCTCACTGTAACACTGATATACCCCACACCCCCTCACTGTAACACTCAGATATATCCCACACCCCTCACTGTAACACTCAGGTTTACCCCACACCCCTCACTGTAACACACTGATATACCCAACACCCCTCACTGTAACACTCTGATATACCCCACACCCCTCACTCTAACACTCTGATATACCCCACACCCCTCACTGTAACACTCTGATATACCCCACACCCCTCACGGTAACACTCTGATATACCCCACACCCCTCACGGTAACACACTGATATACCCCACACCCCTCACTGTAACACTGATATACCCCACACCCCTCACTGTAACACTGATATACCCCACACCCCTCACTGTAACACTCTGATTTACTCCACTCCCATCACTGTGACATTCTGATTTACCCCACACCCCTCACTGTAACACTCTGATTTACCCCACTTCCCTCACTGTAACACTGATATACCCCACACCCCTCACTGTAACACTCTGATATACCCCACACCCCTCACTGTAACACTCTGATATACCCCACACCCCTCACTGTAACACTCTGATATACCCCACACCCCTCACTGTAACACTCTGATATACCCCACACCCCGCACGGTAACACTCTGATATACCCCACACCCCTCACGGTAACACTCTGATATACCCCACACCCCGCACTGTAACACTCTGATTTACTCCACTCCCCTCACTGTGACATTCTGATTTACCCCACACCCCTCACTGTAACACTCTGATTTACCCCACACCCCTCACTGTAACACTCTGATATACCCCACACACCTCACTGTAACACTGATATACCCCACACCCCTCACTGTAACATTCTGATTTACCCCACACCCCTCACTGTAACACTCTCATATACCCCACACCCCTCACTGTAACACTCTGATATACACCACACCCCTCACTGTAACATTCTGATATACCCCACACACCTCACTGTAACACTCAGATATACCCTACTCCCCTCACTGTAACACTCTGATATATCCCACGCCCCGCACTGTAACACTCTGATATATCCCACGCCCCGCACTGTAACACTCCGATATACCCCACACCCCCTCACTGTATCACTATGATATACCCCACACCCCTCACTGTAACACTCTGATATATCCCACAACCCTCACTGTAACACTCTGATATATCCCACACCTCTCACTGTAACACTCAGATATACCCCACTCCCCTCACTGTAACACTCTGATATACCCCACACCCCCTCACTGTATTACTATGATATAACCCACACCCCTGACTGTAGCACTCTGATATATCCCACACCCCTCACTGTAACACTGATATACCCCACTCCCCTCACTGTAACACTCTGATATACCCCACACCCCTCACTGTAACACTCTGATATATCCCACACACCTCACTGTAACACTCTGATATACCCCTCACCCCTCACTGTAACACTCTGATATATCCCACACCCCTGACTGTAACACTCTGATATACCCCACTCCCCTCACTGGAACACTCTGATATACCCCACACCCCTCACAGTAACACTCTGATATACCCCACACCCCTCACTGTAACACTCTGATATACCCCACACCCTTCACTGTAACACTCTGATATACCCCACACCCCTCACTGTAACACTGATATACTCCACACCCCTCACTGAAACACTCTGATATACCCCACACCCCTCACTGTAACACTGATATACCCCACACCCCTCACTGTAACACTCTGATATACCCCACACCCCTCACTGTAACACTCTGATATACCGCACACCCCTCACTGTAACACTCTGACATATCCCACAACCCTCACTGTAACACTCTGATATACCCCACACCCCTCACTGTAACACTCTGACATATCCCACACCCCTCACTGTAACACTCTGATATACCCCACACCCCTCACTGTAACACTCTGATATACCCCACACCCCTCACTGTAACACTCTGATATACCCCACACCCCCTCACTGTATCACTATGATATACCCCACTCCCCTCACTGTAACACTCTGATATACCCCACTCCCCTCACTGTAACACTCTGATATACCCCACACCCCTCACTGTAACACTCTGATATACTCCACACCCCTCACTGAAACACTCTGATATACCCCACACCCCTCACTGTAACACTGATATACCCCACACCCCTCACTGTAACACTCTGATATACCCCACACCCCTCACTGTAACACTCTGATATACCGCACACCCCTCACTGTAACACTCTGACATATCCCACAACCCTCACTGTAACACTCTGATATACCCCACACCCCTCACTGTAACACTCTGACATATCCCACACCCCTCACTGTAACACTCTGATATTCCCCACACCCCTCACTGTAACACTCTGATATACCCCACTCCCCTCACTGTAACACTCTGATATATCCCACGCCCCGCACTGTAACACTCTGATATATCCCACGCCCCGCACTGTAACACTCAGATATACCCCACTCCCCTCACTGTAACACTCTGATATACCCCACACCCCCTCACTGTTTCACTATGATATACCCCACTCACCTCACTGTAACACTCTGATATACCCCACACCCCTCACTGTAACACTCTGATATATCCCACAGCCCTCACAGTAACACTCTGATATACCCCACTCCCCTCACTGTAACACTCTGATATACCCCACACCCCTCACTGGAACACTCAGATATACCCCACTCCCCTCACTGTAACACTCTGATATACCCCACAACCCCTCACTGTATCACTATGATATACCCCACACCCCTCACTGTAACACTCTGATATACCCCACACCCCTCACTGTAACACTCTGATATACCCCACACCCCTCACTGTAACACTCTGATATATCCCACACCCCTCACTGTAACACTCTGATATACCCCACTCCCCTCAGTGTAACACTCTGATATACCCCACACCCCTCACTGTAACACTCAGATATACCCCACTCCCCTCACTGTAACACTCTGATATACCCCACACCCCTCACTGTAACACTCAGATATATCCCACTCCCCTCACTGTAACACTCTGATATACCCCACACCCCTCACTGTAACACTCTGATATACCCCACTCCCCTCACTGTAACACTCTGATATACCCCACACCCCTCACTGTAACACTCAGATATACCCCACTCCCCTCACTGTAACTCTCTGATATACCCCACACCCCTCACTGTAACACTCTGATATACCCCACTCCCCTCACTGTAACACTCGGATATACCCCACACCCCTCACTGTAACACACTGATACACCCCACACCCCTTACTGTAACACTCTGATATACCCCACACCCCTCACTGTAACACTCTGATGTATCCCACACCTTTCACTGTGACACTCTGATATACCCCACTTCCCTCACTGTAACACTCTGATATACCCCACTCCCCTCACTGTAACACTCTGATATACCCCACACCCCTCACTGTAACACTCTGATATATCCCACACCCCTCACTGTAACACTCTGATATACCCCACACCCCTCACTGTAACACTCTGATATACCCCACACCCCTCACTGTAACACACTGATACACCCCACACCCCTTACTGTAACACTCTGATATACCTCACACCCCTCACTGTAACACTGTGATGTATCCCACACCTTTCACTGTATCACTCTGATATACCCCACACCCCTCACTCTAACACTCTGATATACCGCACACCCCTCACTGTAACACTGATATACCCGACACTTCTTACTGTAACGCTCTGATATACACCACACCCCTCACTGTAACATTCTGATATACCCCACACCCCTCACTGTGACACTGATATACCCCACACCCCTCACTGTAACACTCTCTGATATATCCCACACCCCTCATTGTAACACTCTGATATACCCCACACCCCTCACTGTAACACTGATATACCCCACACCCCTCACTGTAACAATCTGATATACCCCACACCCCTCACTGTAACACTCTGATATACCCCACTCCCCTCGCTGTAACACTCTGATATATCCCACGCCCCGCTCTGTAACACTCTGATATATCCCACGCCCAGCACTGTAACACTCAGATATACCTCACTCCCCTCACTGTAACACTCTGATATACCCCACACCCCCTCACTGTATCACTATGATATACCCCACTCCCCTCACTGTAACACTCTGATATACCCCACACTGTAACACTCTGATATACCCCACTCCCCTCACTGTAACACTCTGATATATCCCACGCCCCGCACTGTAACACTCTGATATATCCCACGCCCAGCACTGTAACACTCAGATATACCTCACTCCCCTCACTGTAACACTCTGATATACCCCACACCCCTCACTGTAACACTCTGATATACCCCACACCCCTCACTGTAACACTGATATACTCCACACCCCTCACTGAAACACTCTGATATACCCCACACCCCTCACTGTAACACTGATATACCCCACACCCCTCACTGTAACACTCTGATATACCCCACACCCCTCACTGTAACACTCTGATATACCGCACACCCCTCACTGTAACACTCTGACATATCCCACAACCCTCACTGTAACACTCTGATATACCCCACACCCCTCACTGTAACACTCTGACATATCCCACACCCCTCACTGTAACACTCTGATATACCCCACACCCCTCACTGTAACACTCTGATATACCCCACACCCCTCACTGTAACACTGATATACCCCACACCCCTCACTGTAACACTCTGATATACCCCACACCCCTCACTATAACACTCTGATATACCCCACTCCCCTCACTGTAACACTCTGATATACTCCACACCCCTCACTGTAACACTCTGATATACCCCACTCCCCTCACTGTAACACTCTGATATACCCCACACCCCTCACTGTCACACTCAGATATACCCCACTTCCCTCAATGTAACACTCTGATATATCTCACACCCCTCACTGTAACATTCTGATATACCCCACACCACTCACTGTAACACTCTGATAGACCCCACACCCCTCACTGTAACACTCTGATATACCCCACACCCCTCACTGTAACACTCTGATATACCCCACACCCCTCACTGTATCACTCTGATATACCCCACACCCCTCACTGTAATACTGATATACACCACACCCCTCACTGTAACACTCTGATTTACCCCACACCCCTCACTGTAACACTCTGATATACCCCACACCCCTCACTGTAACACTCTGATATACCCCACACCCCTCACTGAAACACTCTGATATACCCCACTCCCCTCACTGTAACACTCTGATATTTCCCACGCCCCGCACTGTAACACTCAGATATACCCCACTCCCCTCACTGTAACACTCTGATATACCCCACACCCCCTCACTGTATCAATATGATATACCCCACTCCCCTCACTGTAACACTCTGATATACCCCACTCCCCTCACTGTAACACTCTGATATTTCCCACGCCCCGCACTGTAACACTCAGATATACCCCACTCCCCTCACTGTAACACTCTGATATACCCCACACCCCCTCACTGTATCACTATGATATACCCCACTCCCCTCACTGTAATATTCTGATATACCCCACTCCCCTCACTGTAACACTCTGATATACCCCACACCCCTCACTGTAACACTCAGATATACCCCACTTCCCTCACTGTAACACTCTGATATACCCCACACCCCTCACTGTAACACTCTGATATACCCCACACCCCTCACTGTATCACTCTGATATACCCCACACCCCTCACTGTAACACTGATATACCCCACACCCCTCACTGTAACACTCTGATTTACCCCACACCCCTCACTGTAACACACTGATATACCCCACACCCCTCACTGTAACACTCTGATATACTCCACACCCCTCACTGAAACACTCTGATATACCCCACACCCCTCACTGTAACACTGATATACCCCACACCCCTCACTGTAACACTCTGATATACCCCACACCCCTCACTGTAACACTCTGATATACCGCACACCCCTCACTGTAACACTCTGACATATCCCACAACCCTCACTGTAACACTCTGATATACCCCACACCCCTCACTGTAACACTCTGACATATCCCACACCCCTCACTGTAACACTCTGATATACCCCACACCCGTCACTGTAACACTCTGATATACCCTACACCCCTCACTGTAACACTGATATACCCCACACCCCTCACTGTAACACTCTGATATACCCCACACCCCTCACTGTAACACTCTGATATACCCCACTCCCCTCACTGTAACACTCTGATATATCCCACGCCCCGCACTGTAACACTCTGATATATCCCATGCCCCGCACTGTAACACTCAGATATACCCCACTCCCCTCACTGTAACACTATGATATACCCCACACCCCCTCACTGTTTCACTATGATATACCCCACTCACCTCACTGTAACACTCTGATATACCCCACACCCCTCACTGTAACACTCTGATATATCCCACAGCCCTCACAGTAACACTCTGATATACCCCACTCCCCTCACTGTAACACTCTGATATACCCCACACCCCTCACTGGAACACTCAGATATACCCCACTCCCCTCACTGTAACACTCTGATATACCCCACACCCCCTCACTGTATCACTATGATATACCCCACACCCCTCACTGTAACACTCTGATATACCCCACACCCCTCACTGTAACACTCTGATATACCCCACACCCCTCACTGTAACACTCTGATATATCCCACACCCCTCACTGTAACACTCTGATATACCCCACTCCCCTCACTGTAACACTCTGATATACCCCACACCCCTCACTGTAACACTCAGATATACCCCACTCCCCTCACTGTAAAACTCTGATATACCCCACACCCCTCACTGTAACACTCAGATATACCCCACTCCCCTCACTGTAACACTCTGATATACCCCACACCCCTCACTGTAACACTCTGATATACCCCACTCCCCTCACTGTAACACTCTGATATACCCCACACCCCTCACTGTAACACTCAGATATACCCCACTCCCCTCACTGTAACACTCTGATATACCCCACACCCCTCACTGTAACACTCTGATATACCCCACTCGCCTCACTGTAACACTCTGATATACCCCACACCCCTCACTGTAACACACTGATACACCCCACACCCCTTACTGTAACACTCTGATATACCCCACACCCCTCACTGTAACACTCTGATGTATCCCACACCTTTCACTGTAACACTCTGATATACCCCACTTCCCTCACTGTAACACTCTGATATACCCCACTCCCCTCACTGTAACACTCTGATATACCCCACACCCCTCACTGTAACACTCTGATATATCCCACACCCCTCAATGTAACACTCTGATATACCCCACACCCCTCACTGTAACACTCTGATATACCCCACACCCCTCACTGTAACACACTGGTACACCCCACACCCCTTACTGTAACACTCTGATATACGCCACGCCCCTCACTGTAACACTCTGATGTATCCCACACCTTTCACTGTATCACTCTGATATACCCCACACCCCTCACTCTAACAATCTGATATACCCCACACCCCTCACTGTAACACTGATATACCCGACACTTCTTACTGTAACGCTCTGATATACACCACACCCCTCACTGTAACATTCTGATATACCCCACACCCCTCACTGTGACACTGATATACCCCACACCCCTCACTGTAACACTCTCTGATATATCCCACACCCCTCATTGTAACACTCTGATATACCCCACACCCCTCACTGTAACACTGATATACCCCACACCCCTCACTGTAACAATCTGATATACCCCACACCCCTCACTGTAACACTCTGATATACCCCACTCCCCTCACTGTAACACTCTGATATATCCCACGCCCCGCACTGTAACACTCTGAAATATCCCACGCCCAGCACTGTAACACTCAGATATACCTCACTCCCCTCACTGTAACACTCTGATATACCCCACTCCCCTCACTGTAACACTCTGATATACCCCACACCCCCTCACTGTTTCACTATGATATACCCCACTCACCTCACTGTAACACTCTGATATACCCCACACCCCTCACTGTAACACTCTGATATATCCCACAGCCCTCACAGTAACACTCTGATATACCCCACTCCCCTCACTGTAACACTCTGATATACCCCACACCCCTCACTGGAACACTCAGATATACCCCACTCCCCTCACTGTAACACTCTGATATACCCCACAACCCCTCACTGTATCACTATGATATACCCCACACCCCTCACTGTAACACTCTGATATACCCCACACCCCTCACTGTAACACTCTGATATACCCCACACCCCTCACTGTAACACTCTGATATATCCCACACCCCACACTGTAACACTCTGATATACCCCACTCCCCTCAGTGTAACACTCTGATATACCCCACACCCCTCACTGTAACACTCAGATATACCCCACTCCCCTCACTGTAACACTCTGATATACCCCACACCCCTCACTGTAACACTCAGATATATCCCACTCCCCTCACTGTAACACTCTGATATACCCCACACCCCTCACTGTAACACTCTGATATACCCCACTCCCCTCACTGTAACACTCTGATATACCCCACACCCCTCACTGTAACACTCAGATATACCCCACTCCCCTCACTGTAACTCTCTGATATACCCCACACCCCTCACTGTAACACTCTGATATACCCCACTCCCCTCACTGTAACACTCGGATATACCCCACACCCCTCACTGTAACACACTGATACACCCCACACCCCTTACTGTAACACTCTGATATACCCCACACCCCTCACTGTAACACTCTGATGTATCCCACACCTTTCACTGTGACACTCTGATATACCCCACTTCCCTCACTGTAACACTCTGATATACCCCACTCCCCTCACTGTAACACTCTGATATACCCCACACCCCTCACTGTAACACTCTGATATTTCCCACGCCCCGCAATGTAACACTCAGATATACCCCACTCCCCTCACTGTAACACTCTGATATACCCCACACCCCCTCACTGTATCACTATGATATACCCCACTCCCCTCACTGTAACATTCTGATATACCCCACTCCCCTCACTGTAACACTCTGATATACCCCACACCCCTCACTGTAACACTCAGATATACCCCACTTCCCTCACTGTAACACTCTGATATACCCCACACCCCTCACTGTAACACTCTGATATACCCCACACCCCTCACTGTATCACACTGATATACCCCACACCCCTCACTGTAACACTGATATACCCCACACCCCTCACTGTAACACTCTGATTTACCCCACACCCCTCACTGTAACACACTGATATACCCCACACCCCTCACTGTAACACTCTGATATACTCCACACCCCTCACTGAAACACTCTGATATACCCCACACCCCTCACTGTAACACTGATATACCCCACACCCCTCACTGTAACACTCTGATATACCCCACACCCCTCACTGTAACACTCTGATATACCGCACACCCCTCACTGTAACACTCTGACATATCCCACAACCCTCACTGTAACACTCTGATATACCCCACACCCCTCACTGTAACACTCTGACATATCCCACACCCCTCACTGTAACACTCTGATATACCCCACACCCCTCACTGTAACACTCTGATATACCCTACACCCCTCACTGTAACACTGATATACCCCACACCCCTCACTGTAACACTCTGATATACCCCACACCCCTCACTGTAACACTCTGATATACCCCACTCCCCTCACTGTAACACTCTGATATATCCAACGCCCCGCACTGTAACACTCTGATATATCCCATGCCCCGCACTGTAACACTCAGATATACCCCACTCCCCTCACTGTAACACTATGATATACCCCACACCCCCTCACTGTTTCACTATGATATACCCCACTCACCTCACTGTAACACTCTGATATACCCCACACCCCTCACTGTAACACTCTGATATATCCCACAGCCCTCACAGTAACACTCTGATATACCCCACTCCCCTCACTGTAACACTCTGATATACCCCACACCCCTCACTGGAACACTCAGATATACCCCACTCCCCTCACTGTAACACTCTGATATACCCCACACCCCTCACTGTAACACTCTGATATACTCCACACCCCTCACTGAAACACTCTGATATACCCCACACCCCTCACTGTAACACTGATATACCCCACACCCCTCACTGTAACACTCTGATATACCCCACACCCCTCACTGTAACACTCTGATATACCGCACACCCCTCACTGTAACACTCTGACATATCCCACAACCCTCACTGTAACACTCTGATATATCCCACGCCCCGCACTGTAACACTCTGATATATCCCATGCCCCGCACTGTAACACTCAGATATACCCCACTCCCCTCACTGTAACACTATGATATACCCCACACCCCCTCACTGTTTCACTATGATATACCCCACTCACCTCACTGTAACACTCTGATATACCCCACACCCCTCACTGTAACACTCTGATATATCCCACAGCCCTCACAGTAACACTCTGATATACCCCACTCCCCTCACTGTAACACTCTGATATACCCCACACCCCTCACTGGAACACTCAGATATACCCCACTCCCCTCACTGTAACACTCTGATATACCCCACACCCCCTCACTGTATCACTATGATATACCCCACACCCCTCACTGTAACACTCTGATATACCCCACACCCCTCACTGTAACACTCTGATATACCCCACACCCCTCACTGTAACACTCTGATATATCCCACACCCCTCACTGTAACACTCTGATATACCCCACTCCCCTCACTGTAACACTCTGATATACCCCACACCCCTCACTGTAACACTCAGATATACCCCACTCCCCTCACTGTAAAACTCTGATATACCCCACACCCCTCACTGTAACACTCAGATATACCCCACTCCCCTCACTGTAACACTCTGATATACCCCACAGCCCTCACAGTAACACTCTGATATACCCCACTCCCCTCACTGTAACACTCTGATATACCCCACACCCCTCACTGGAACACTCAGATATACCCCACTCCCCTCACTGTAACACTCTGATATACCCCACACCCCCTCACTGTATCACTATGATATACCCCACACCCCTCACTGTAACACTCTGATATACCCCACACCCCTCACTGTAACACTCTGATATACCCCACACCCCTCACTGTAACACTCTGATATATCCCACACCCCTCACTGTAACACTCTGATATACCCCACTCCCCTCACTGTAACACTCTGATATACCCCACACCCCTCACTGTAACACTCAGATATACCCCACTCCCCTCACTGTAAAACTCTGATATACCCCACACCCCTCACTGTAACACTCAGATATACCCCACTCCCCTCACTGTAACACTCTGATATACCCCACACCCCTCACTGTAACACTCTGATATACCCCACTCCCCTCACTGTAACACTCTGATATACCCCACACCCCTCACTGTAACACTCAGATATACCCCACTCCCCTCACTGTAACACTCTGATATACCCCACACCCCTCACTGTAACACTCTGATATACCCCACTCGCCTCACTGTAACACTCTGATATACCCCACACCCCTCACTGTAACACACTGATACACCCCACACCCCTTACTGTAACACTCTGATATACCCCACACCCCTCACTGTAACACTCTGATGTATCCCACACCTTTCACTGTAACACTCTGATATACCCCACTTCCCTCACTGTAACACTCTGATATACCCCACTCCCCTCACTGTAACACTCTGATATACCCCACACCACTCACTGTAACACTCTGATATATCCCACACCCCTCAATGTAACACTCTGATATACCCCACACCCCTCACTGTAACACTCTGATATACCCCACACCCCTCACTGTAACACACTGGTACACCCCACACCCCTTACTGTAACACTCTGATATACCCCACGCCCCTCACTGTAACACTCTGATGTATCCCACACCTTTCACTGTATCACTCTGATATACCCCACACCCCTCACTCTAACAATCTGATATACCCCACACCCCTCACTGTAACACTGATATACCCGACACTTCTTACTGTAACGCTCTGATATACACCACACCCCTCACTGTAACATTCTGATATACCCCACACCCCTCACTGTGACACTGATATACCCCACACCCCTCACTGTAGCACTCTCTGATATATCCCACACCCCTCATTGTAACACTCTGATATACCCCACACCCCTCACTGTAACACTGATATACCCCACACCCCTCACTGTAACAATCTGATATACCCCACACCCCTCACTGTAACACTCTGATATACCCCACTCCCCTCACTGTAACACTCTGATATATCCCACGCCCCGCACTGTAACACTCTGAAATATCCCACGCCCAGCACTGTAACACTCAGATATACCTCACTCCCCTCACTGTAACACTCTGATATACCCCACACCCCCTCACTGTATCACTATGATATACCCCACTCACCTCACTGTAACACTCTGATATACCCCACACCCCACACTGTAACACTCTGATATACCCCACTCCCCTCACTGTAACACTCTGATATATCCCACGCCCCGCACTGTAACACTCTGATATACCCCACACCCCTCACTGTAACACTCTGATATACCCCACTCCCCTCACTGTAACACTCTGATATATCCCACGCCCCGCACTGTAACACTCTGATATACCCCACACCCCTCACTGTAACACTGATATACCCCACTCCCCTCACTGTAACACTCTGATATACCCCACACCCCTCACTGTAACACTCTGATATACCCCACTCCCCTCACTGTAACACTCTGATATATCCCACGCCCCGCACTGTAACACTCAGATATACCTCACTCCCCTCACTGTATCACTCTGATATACCCCACACCCCTCACTGTAACACTCTGATATACCCCACACCCCTCACTGTAACACTGATATACTCCACACCCCTCACTGAAACACTCTGATATACCCCACACCCCTCACTGTAACACTGATATACCCCACACCCCTCACTGTAACACTCTGATATACCCCACACCCCTCACTGGAACACTCAGATATACCCCACTCCCCTCACTGTAACACTCTGATATACCCCACACCCCCTCACTGTATCACTATGATATGCCCCACACCCCTCACTGTAACACTCTGATATACCCCACACCCCTCACTGTAACACTCTGATATACCCCACACCCCTCACTGTAACACTCTGATATATCCCACACCCCTCACTGAAACACTCTGATATACCCCACTCCCCTCACTGTAACACTCTCATATTTCCCACGCCCCGCACTGTAACACTCAGATATACCCCACTCCCCTCACTGTAACACTCTGATATACCCCACACCCCCTCACTGTATCACTATGATATACCCCACTCCCCTCACTGTAACACTCTGATATACCCCACTCCCCTCACTGTAACACTCTGATATACCCCACACCCCTCACTGTAACACTCAGATATACCCCACACCCCTCACTGTAATACTGATATACACCACACCCCTCACTGTAACACTCTGATTTACCCCACACCCCTCACTGTAACACTCTGATATACACCACACCCCTCACTGTAACACTCTGATATACCCCACACCCCTCACTGAAACACTCTGATATACCCCACTCCCCTCACTGTAACACTCTGATATTTCCCACGCCCCGCACTGTAACACTCAGATATACCCCACTCCCCTCACTGTAACACTCTGATATACCCCACACCCCCTCACTGTATCACTATGATATACCCCACTCCCCTCACTGTAACACTCTGATATACCCCACTCCCCTCACTGTAACACTCTGATATACCCCACACCCCTCACTGTAACACTCAGATATACCCCACTTCCCTCACTGTAACACTCTGATATACCCCACACCCCTCACTGTAACACTCTGATATACCCCACACCCCTCACTGTATCACTCTGATATACCCTACACCCCTCACTGTAACACTGATATAACCCACACCCCTCACTGTAACACTCTGATTTACCCCACACCCCTCACTGTAACACACTGATATACCCCACACCCCTCACTGTAACACTCTGATATACCCCACACCCCTCACTGGAACACTCAGATATACCCCACTCCCCTCACTGTAACACTCTGATATACCCCACACCCCCTCACTGTATCACTATGATATACCCCACACCCCTCACTGTAACACTCTGATATACCCCACACCCCTCACTGTAACACTCTGATATACCCCACACCCCTCACTGTAACACTCTGATATATCCCACACCCCTCACTGTAACACTCTGATATACCCCACTCCCCTCACTGTAACACTCTGATATACCCCACACCCCTCACTGTAACACTCAGATATACCCCACTCCCCTCACTGTAAAACTCTGATATACCCCACACCCCTCACTGTAACACTCAGATATACCCCACTCCCCTCACTGTAACACTCTGATATACCCCACACCCCTCACTGTAACACTCTGATATACCCCACTCCCCTCACTGTAACACTCTGATATACCCCACACCCCTCACTGTAACACTCAGATATACCCCACTCCCCTCACTGTAACACTCTGATATACCCCACACCCCTCACTGTAACACTCTGATATACCCCACTCCCCTCACTGTAACACTCTGATATACCCCACACCCCTCACTGTAACACACTGATACACCCCACACCCCTTACTGTAACACTCTGATATACCCCACACCCCTCACTGTAACACTCTGATGTATCCCACACCTTTCACTGTAACACTCTGATATACCCCACTTCCCTCACTGTAACACTCTGATATACCCCACTCCCCTCACTGTAACACTCTGATATACCCCACACCCCTCACTGTAACACTCTGATATATCCCACACCCCTCACTGTAACACTCTGATATACCCCACACCCCTCACTGTAACACTCTGATATACCCCACACCCCTCACTGTAACACACTGGTACACCCCACACCCCTTACTGTAACACTCTGATATACCCCACACCCCTCACTGTAACACTCTGATGTATCCCACACCTTTCACTGTATCACTCTGATATACCCCACACCCCTCACTCTAACACTCTGATATACCCCACACCCCTCACTGTAACACTGATATACCCGACACTTCTTACTGTAACGCTCTGATATACACCACACCCCTCACTGTAACATTCTGATATACCCCACACCCCTCACTGTGACACTGATATACCCCACACCCCTCACTGTAACACTCTCTGATATATCCCACACCCCTCATTGTAACACTCTGATATACCCCACACCCCTCACTGTAACACTGATATACCCCACACCACTCACTGTAACAATCTGATATACCCCACACCCCTCACTGTAACATTCTGATATACCCCACTCCCCTCACTGTAACACTCTGATATATCCCACGCCCCGTACTGTAACACTCTGATATATCCCACGCCCAGCACTGTAACACTCAGATATACCTCACTCCCCTCACTGTAACACTCTGATATACCCCACACCCCCTCACTGTATCAGTATGATATACCCCACACCCCTCACTGTAACACTCTGATATACCCCACACCCCTCACTGGAACACTCAGATATACCCCACTCCCCTCACTGTAACACTCTGATACACCCCACACCCCCTCACTGTATCACTATGATATACCCCACCCCTCACTGTAACACTCTGATATACCCCACACCCCTCACTGTAACACTCTGATATACCCCACACCCCTCACTGTAACACTCTGATATATCCCACACCCCTCACTGTAACACTCTGATTTACCCCACACCCCTCACTGTAACACACTGATATACCCCACACCCCTCACTGTAACACTCTGATATACCCCACACCCCTCACTGGAACACTCAGATATACCCCACTCCCCTCACTGTAACACTCTGATATACCCCACACCCCCTCACTGTATCACTATGATATACCCCACACCCCTCACTGTAACACTCTGATATACCCCACACCCCTCACTGTAACACTCTGATATACCCCACACCCCTCACTGTAACACTCTGATATATCCCACACCCCTCACTGTAACACTCTGATATACCCCACTCCCCTCACTGTAACACTCTGATATACCCCACACCCCTCACTGTAACACTCAGATATACCCCACTCCCCTCACTGTAAAACTCTGATATACCCCACACCCCTCACTGTAACACTCAGATATACCCCACTCCCCTCACTGTAACACTCTGATATACCCCACACCCCTCACTGTAACACTCTGATATACCCCACTCCCCTCACTGTAACACTCTGATATACCCCACACCCCTCACTGTAACACTCAGATATACCCCACTCCCCTCACTGTAACACTCTGATATACCCCACACCCCTCACTGTAACACTCTGATATACCCCACTCCCCTCACTGTAACACTCTGATATACCCCACACCCCTCACTGTAACACACTGATACACCCCACACCCCTTACTGTAACACTCTGATATACCCCACACCCCTCACTGTAACACTCTGATGTATCCCACACCTTTCACTGTAACACTCTGATATACCCCACTTCCCTCACTGTAACACTCTGATATACCCCACTCCCCTCACTGTAACACTCTGATATACCCCACACCCCTCACTGTAACACTCTGATATATCCCACACCCCTCACTGTAACACTCTGATATACCCCACACCCCTCACTGTAACACTCTGATATACCCCACACCCCTCACTGTAACACACTGGTACACCCCACACCCCTTACTGTAACACTCTGATATACCCCACACCCCTCACTGTAACACTCTGATGTATCCCACACCTTTCACTGTATCACTCTGATAAACCCCACACCCCTCACTCTAACACTCTGATATACCCCACACCCCTCACTGTAACACTGATATACCCGACACTTCTTACTGTAACGCTCTGATATACACCACACCCCTCACTGTAACATTCTGATATACCCCACACCCCTCACTGTGACACTGATATACCCCACACCCCTCACTGTAACACTCTCTGATATATCCCACACCCCTCATTGTAACACTCTGATATACCCCACACCCCTCACTGTAACACTGATATACCCCACACCACTCACTGTAACAATCTGATATACCCCACACCCCTCACTGTAACATTCTGATATACCCCACTCCCCTCACTGTAACACTCTGATATATCCCACGCCCCGTACTGTAACACTCTGATATATCCCACGCCCAGCACTGTAACACTCAGATATACCTCACTCCCCTCACTGTAACACTCTGATATACCCCACACCCCCTCACTGTATCAGTATGATATACCCCACACCCCTCACTGTAACACTCTGATATACCCCACACCCCTCACTGGAACACTCAGATATACCCCACTCCCCTCACTGTAACACTCTGATACACCCCACACCCCCTCACTGTATCACTATGATATACCCCACCCCTCACTGTAACACTCTGATATACCCCACACCCCTCACTGTAACACTCTGATATACCCCACACCCCTCACTGTAACACTCTGATATATCCCACACCCCTCACTGTAACACTCTGATATACCCCACTCCCGTCACTGTAACACTCTGATATACCCCACACCCCTCACTGTAACACTCAGATATACCCCACTCCCCTCACTGTAAAACTCTGATATACCCCACACCCCTCACTGTAACACTCAGATATACCCCACTCCCCTCACTGTAACACTCTGATATTCCCCACTCCCCTCACTGTAACACTCTGATATACCCCACACCCCTCACTGTAACACTCTGATATACCCCACACCCCTCACTGTAACACTCAGATATACCCCACTCCCCTCACTGTAAAACTCTGATATACCCCACACCCCTCACTGTAACACTCTGATATACCCCACACCCCTCACTGGAACACTCTGATATACCCCACTCCCCTCACTGTAACACTCTGATATACACCACACCCCTCACTGTAACACTCTGATATACTCCACACCCCTCACTGAAACACTCTGATATACCCCACACCCCTCACTGTAACACTGATATACCCCACACCCCTCACTGTAACACTCTGATATACCCCACGCCCCTCACTGTAACACTCTGATATACCGCACACCCCTCACTGGAACACTCTGACATATCCCACAACCCTCACTGTAACACTCTGATATACCCCACACCCCTCACTGTAACACTCTGACATATCCCACACCCCACACTGTAACACTCTGATATACCCCACACCCCTCACTGTAATACTGATATACAGCACACCCCTCACTGTAACACTCTGATTTACCCCACACCCCTCACTGTAACACTCTGATATACCGCACACCCCTCACTGTAACACTCTGATATACCCCACACCCCTCACTGAAACACTCTGATATACCCCACTCCCCTCACTGTAACACTCTGATATTTCCCACGCCCCGCACTGTAACACTCAGATATACCCCACTCCCCTCACTGTAACACTCTGATATACCCCACACACCCTCACTGTATCACTATGATATACCCCACTCCCCTCACTGTAACACTCTGATATACCCCACTCCCCTCACTGTAACACTCTGATATACCCCACACCCCTCACTGTAACACTCAGATATACCCCACTTCCCTCACTGTAACACTCTGATATACCCCACACCCCTCACTGTAACACTCTGATATACCCCACACCCCTCACTGTATCACTCTGATATACCCCACACCCCTCACTGTAACACTGATATAACCCACACCCCTCACTGTAACACTCTGATTTACCCCACACCCCTCACTGTAACACACTGATATACCCCACACCCCTCACTGTAACACTCTGATATACCCCACACCCCTCACTGTAACACTCTGATATATCCCACACCCCTCACTGTAACACTCTGATATACCCCACTCCCCTCACTGTAACACTCTGATATACCCCACACCCCTCACTGTAACACTCAGATATACCCCACTCCCCTCACTGTAAAACTCTGATATACCCCACACCCCTCACTGTAACACTCAGATATACCCCACTCCCCTCACTGTAACACTCTGATATACCCCACACCCCTCACTGTAACACTCTGATATACCCCACTCCCCTCACTGTAACACTCTGATATACCCCACACCCCTCACTGTAACACTCAGATATACCCCACTCCCCTCACTGTAACACTCTGATATACCCCACTTCCCTCACTGTAACACTCTGATATACCCCACTCCCCTCACTGTAACACTCTGATATACCCCACACCCCTCACTGTAACACTCTGATATACCCCACACCCCTCACTGTATCACTCTGATATACCCCACACCCCTCACTGTAACACTGATATAACCCACACCCCTCACTGTAACACTCTGATTTACCCCACACCCCTCACTGTAACACACTGATATACCCCACACCCCTCACTGTAACACTGATATACCCCACACCCCTCACTGTAACACTCTGATATACCCTACACCCCTCACTGTAACACTGATATACCCCACACCCCTCACAGTAACACTCTGATATACCCCACACCCCTCACTGTAACACTCTGATATACCCCACTCCCCTCACTGTAACACTCTGATATTTCCCACGCCCCGCACTGTAACACTCTGATATATCCCACGCCCCGCACTGTAACACTCAGATATACCCCACTCCCTTCACTGTAACACTCTGATATACCCCACACCCCCTCACTGTTTCACTATGATATACCCCACTCCCCTCACTGTAACACTCTGATATACCCCACACCCCTCGCTCTAACACTCTGATATATCCCACAGCCCTCACAGTAACACTCTGATATACCCCACTCCCCTCACTGTAACACTCTGATATACCCCACTCCCCTCACTGTAACACTCTGATATACCCCACACCCCTCACTGTAACACTCTGATATATCCCACACCCCTCACTGTAACACTCTGATATACCCCACACCCCTCACTGTAACACTCTGATATACCCCACACCCCTCACTGTAACACACTGGTACACCCCACACCCCTTACTGTAACACTCTGATATACCCCACACCCCTCACTGTAACACTCTGATGTATCCCACACCTTTCACTGTATCACTCTGATATACCCCACACCCCTCACTCTAACACTCTGATATACCCCACACCCCTCACTGTAACACTGATATACCCGACACTTCTTACTGTAACGCTCTGATATACACCACACCCCTCACTGTAACATTCTGATATACCCCACACCCCTCACTGTGACACTGATATACCCCACACCCCTCACTGTAACACTCTCTGATATATCCCACACCCCTCATTGTAACACTCTGATATACCCCACACCCCTCACTGTAACACTGATATACCCCACACCACTCACTGTAACAATCTGATATACCCCACACCCCTCACTGTAACATTCTGATATACCCCACTCCCCTCACTGTAACACTCTGATATATCCCACGCCCCGTACTGTAACACTCTGATATATCCCACGCCCAGCACTGTAACACTCAGATATACCTCACTCCCCTCACTGTAACACTCTGATATACCCCACACCCCCTCACTGTATCAGTATGATATACCCCACACCCCTCACTGTAACACTCTGATATACCCCACACCCCTCACTGGAACACTCAGATATACCCCACTCCCCTCACTGTAACACTCTGATACACCCCACACCCCCTCACTGTATCACTATGATATACCCCACCCCTCACTGTAACACTCTGATATACCCCACACCCCTCACTGTAACACTCTGATATACCCCACACCCCTCACTGTAACACTCTGATATATCCCACACCCCTCACTGTAACACTCTGATATACCCCACTCCCCTCACTGTAACACTCTGATATACCCCACACCCCTCACTGTAACACTCAGATATACCCCACTCCCCTCACTGTAAAACTCTGATATACCCCACACCCCTCACTGTAACACTCAGATATACCCCACTCCCCTCACTGTAACACTCTGATATTCCCCACTCCCCTCACTGTAACACTCTGATATACCCCACACCCCTCACTGTAACACTCTGATATACCCCACACCCCTCACTGTAACACTCAGATATACCCCACTCCCCTCACTGTAAAACTCTGATATACCCCACACCCCTCACTGTAACACTCTGATATACCCCACACCCCTCACTGGAACACTCTGATATACCCCACTCCCCTCACTGTAACACTCTGATATACACCACACCCCTCACTGTAACACTCTGATATACTCCACACCCCTCACTGAAACACTCTGATATACCCCACACCCCTCACTGTAACACTGATATACCCCACACCCCTCACTGTAACACTCTGATATACCCCACGCCCCTCACTGTAACACTCTGATATACCGCACACCCCTCACTGGAACACTCTGACATATCCCACAACCCTCACTGTAACACTCTGATATACCCCACACCCCTCACTGTAACACTCTGACATATCCCACACCCCACACTGTAACACTCTGATATACCCCACACCCCTCACTGTAATACTGATATACAGCACACCCCTCACTGTAACACTCTGATTTACCCCACACCCCTCACTGTAACACTCTGATATACCGCACACCCCTCACTGTAACACTCTGATATACCCCACACCCCTCACTGAAACACTCTGATATACCCCACTCCCCTCACTGTAACACTCTGATATTTCCCACGCCCCGCACTGTAACACTCAGATATACCCCACTCCCCTCACTGTAACACTCTGATATACCCCACACACCCTCACTGTATCACTATGATATACCCCACTCCCCTCACTGTAACACTCTGATATACCCCACTCCCCTCACTGTAACACTCTGATATACCCCACACCCCTCACTGTAACACTCAGATATACCCCACTTCCCTCACTGTAACACTCTGATATACCCCACACCCCTCACTGTAACACTCTGATATACCCCACACCCCTCACTGTATCACTCTGATATACCCCACACCCCTCACTGTAACACTGATATAACCCACACCCCTCACTGTAACACTCTGATTTACCCCACACCCCTCACTGTAACACACTGATATACCCCACACCCCTCACTGTAACACTCTGATATACCCCACACCCCTCACTGTAACACTCTGATATATCCCACACCCCTCACTGTAACACTCTGATATACCCCACTCCCCTCACTGTAACACTCTGATATACCCCACACCCCTCACTGTAACACTCAGATATACCCCACTCCCCTCACTGTAAAACTCTGATATACCCCACACCCCTCACTGTAACACTCAGATATACCCCACTCCCCTCACTGTAACACTCTGATATACCCCACACCCCTCACTGTAACACTCTGATATACCCCACTCCCCTCACTGTAACACTCTGATATACCCCACACCCCTCACTGTAACACTCAGATATACCCCACTCCCCTCACTGTAACACTCTGATATACCCCACTTCCCTCACTGTAACACTCTGATATACCCCACTCCCCTCACTGTAACACTCTGATATACCCCACACCCCTCACTGTAACACTCTGATATACCCCACACCCCTCACTGTATCACTCTGATATACCCCACACCCCTCACTGTAACACTGATATAACCCACACCCCTCACTGTAACACTCTGATTTACCCCACACCCCTCACTGTAACACACTGATATACCCCACACCCCTCACTGTAACACTGATATACCCCACACCCCTCACTGTAACACTCTGATATACCCTACACCCCTCACTGTAACACTGATATACCCCACACCCCTCACAGTAACACTCTGATATACCCCACACCCCTCACTGTAACACTCTGATATACCCCACTCCCCTCACTGTAACACTCTGATATTTCCCACGCCCCGCACTGTAACACTCTGATATATCCCACGCCCCGCACTGTAACACTCAGATATACCCCACTCCCTTCACTGTAACACTCTGATATACCCCACACCCCCTCACTGTTTCACTATGATATACCCCACTCCCCTCACTGTAACACTCTGATATACCCCACACCCCTCGCTCTAACACTCTGATATATCCCACAGCCCTCACAGTAACACTCTGATATACCCCACTCCCCTCACTGTAACACTCTGATATACCCCACACCCCTCACTGGAACACTCAGATATACCCCACTCCCCTCACTGTAACACTCTGATATACCCCACACCTCCTCACTGTTTCACTATGATATACCCCACACCCCTCACTGTAACACTCTGATATACCCCACACCCCTCACTGTAACACTCTGATATACCCCACACCCCTCACTGTAACACTCTGATATATCCCACACCCCTCACTGTAACACTCTGATATACCCCACTCCCCTCACTGTAACACTCTGATATACCCCACACCCCTCACTGTAACACTCAGATATACCCCACTCCCCTCACTGTAACACTCTGATATACCCCACACCCCTCACTGTAACACTCAGATATACCCCACTCCCCTCACTGTAACACTCTGATATACCCCACACCCCTCACTGTAACACTCTGATATACCCCACTCCCCTCACTGTAACACTCTGATATACCCCACACCCCTCACTGTAACACTCTGATATACTCCACACCCGTCACTGAAACACTCTGATATACCCCACACCCCTCACTGTAACACTGATATACCCCACACCCCTCACTGTAACACTCTGATATACCCCACACCCCTCACTGTAACACTCTGATATACCGCACACCCCTCACTGTAAAACTCTGACATATCCCACAACCCTCACTGTAATACTCTGATATACCCCACACCCCTCACTGTAACACTCTGATGTATCCCACACCTTTCACTGTAACACTCTGATATACCCGACTTCCCTCACTGTAACACTCTGATATACCCCACTCCCCTCACTGTAACACTCTGATATACCCCACACCCCTCACTGTAACACTCTGATATATCCCACACCCCTCACTGTAATACTCTGATATACCCCACACCCCTCACTGTAACACTCTGATATACCCCACACCCCTCACTGTAACACACTGGTACACCCCACACCCCTTACTGTAACACTCTGATATACCCCACACCCCTCACTGTAACACTCTGATGTATCCCACACCTTTCACTGTATCACTCTGATATACCCCACACCCCTCACTCTAACACTCTGAGAAACCCCACACCCCTCACTGTAACACTGATATACCCGACACTTCTTACTGTAACGCTCTGATATACACCACACCCCTCACTGTAACATTCTGATATACCCCACACCCCTCACTGTGACACTGATATACCCCACACCCCTCACTGTAACACTCTCTGATATATCCCACACCCCTCATTGTAACACTCTGATATACCCCACACCCCTCACTGTAACACTGATATACCCCACACCCCTCACTGTAACAATCTGATATACCCCACACCCCTCACTGTAACACTCTGATATACCCCACTCCCCTCACTGTAACACTCTGATATATCCCACGCCCCGCACTGTAACACTCTGATATATCCCACGCCCAGCACTGTAACACTCAGATATACCTCACTCCCCTCACTGTAACACTCTGATATACCCCACACCCCCTCACTGTATCACTATGATATACCCCACTCCCCTCACTGTAACACTCTGATATACCCCACACCCCTCACTGTAACACTCTGATATACCCCACTCCCCTCACTGTTACACTCTGATATATCCCACGCCCCGCACTGTAACACTCTGATATATCCCACGCCCAGCACTGTAACACTCAGATATACCTCACTCCCCTCACTGTAACACTCTGATATACCCCACACCCCTCACTGTAACACTCTGATATACCCCACACCCCTCACTGTAACACTGATATACTCCACACCCCTCACTGAAACACTCTGGTATACCCCACACCCCTCACTGTAACACTGATATACCCCACACCCCTCACTGTAACACTCTGATATACCCCACACCCCTCACTGTAACACTCTGATATACCGCACACCCCTCACTGTAACACTCTGACATATCCCACAACCCTCACTGTAACACTCTGATATACCCCACACCCCTCACTGTAACACTCTGACATATCCCACACCCCTCACTGGAACACTCTGATATACCCCACACCCCTCACTGTAACACTCTGATATACCCCACACCCCTCACTGTAACACTGATATACCCCACACCCCTCACTGTAACACTCTGATATACCCCACACCCCTCACTGTAACACTCTGATATATCCCACACCCCTCACTGTAACACTCTGATATACCCCACTCCCCTCACTGTAACACTCTGATATACCCCACACCCCTCACTGTAACACTCAGATATACCCCACTCCCCTCACTGTAAAACTCTGATATACCCCACACCCCTCACTGTAACACTCAGATATACCCCACTCCCCTCACTGTAACACTCTGATATACCCCACACCCCTCACTGTAACACTCTGATATACCCCACTCCCCTCACTGTAACACTCTGATATACCCCACACCCCTCACTGTAACACTCAGATATACCCCACTCCCCTCACTGTAACACTCTGATATACCCCACTTCCCTCACTGTAACACTCTGATATACCCCACTCCCCTCACTGTAACACTCTGATATACCCCACACCCCTCACTGTAACACTCTGATATACCCCACACCCCTCACTGTATCACTCTGATATACCCCACACCCCTCACTGTAACACTGATATAACCCACACCCCTCACTGTAACACTCTGATTTACCCCACACCCCTCACTGTAACACACTGATATACCCCACACCCCTCACTGTAACACTGATATACCCCACACCCCTCACTGTAACACTCTGATATACCCTACACCCCTCACTGTAACACTGATATACCCCACACCCCTCACTGTAACACTCTGATATACCCCACACCCCTCACTGTAACACTCTGATATACCCCACTCCCCTCACTGTAACACTCTGATATTTCCCACGCCCCGCACTGTAACACTCTGATATATCCCACGCCCCGCACTGTAACACTCAGATATACCCCACTCCCTTCACTGTAACACTCTGATATACCCCACACCCCCTCACTGTTTCACTATGATATACCCCACTCCCCTCACTGTAACACTCTGATATACCCCACACCCCTCGCTCTAACACTCTGATATATCCCACAGCCCTCACAGTAACACTCTGATATACCCCACTCCCCTCACTGTAACACTCTGATATACCCCACACCCCTCACTGGAACACTCAGATATACCCCACTCCCCTCACTGTAACACTCTGATATACCCCACACCTCCTCACTGTTTCACTATGATATACCCCACACCCCTCACTGTAACACTCTGATATACCCCACACCCCTCACTGTAACACTCTGATATACCCCACACCCCTCACTGTAACACTCTGATATATCCCACACCCCTCACTGTAACACTCTGATATACCCCACTCCCCTCACTGTAACACTCTGATATACCCCACACCCCTCACTGTAACACTCAGATATACCCCACTCCCCTCACTGTAACACTCTGATATACCCCACACCCCTCACTGTAACACTCAGATATACCCCACTCCCCTCACTGTAACACTCTGATATACCCCACACCCCTCACTGTAACACTCTGATATACCCCACTCCCCTCACTGTAACACTCTGATATACCCCACACCCCTCACTGTAACACTCTGATATACTCCACACCCGTCACTGAAACACTCTGATATACCCCACACCCCTCACTGTAACACTGATATACCCCACACCCCTCACTGTAACACTCTGATATACCCCACACCCCTCACTGTAACACTCTGATATACCGCACACCCCTCACTGTAAAACTCTGACATATCCCACAACCCTCACTGTAATACTCTGATATACCCCACACCCCTCACTGTAACACTCTGATGTATCCCACACCTTTCACTGTAACACTCTGATATACCCGACTTCCCTCACTGTAACACTCTGATATACCCCACTCCCCTCACTGTAACACTCTGATATACCCCACACCCCTCACTGTAACACTCTGATATATCCCACACCCCTCACTGTAATACTCTGATATACCCCACACCCCTCACTGTAACACTCTGATATACCCCACACCCCTCACTGTAACACACTGGTACACCCCACACCCCTTACTGTAACACTCTGATATACCCCACACCCCTCACTGTAACACTCTGATGTATCCCACACCTTTCACTGTATCACTCTGATATACCCCACACCCCTCACTCTAACACTCTGAGAAACCCCACACCCCTCACTGTAACACTGATATACCCGACACTTCTTACTGTAACGCTCTGATATACACCACACCCCTCACTGTAACATTCTGATATACCCCACACCCCTCACTGTGACACTGATATACCCCACACCCCTCACTGTAACACTCTCTGATATATCCCACACCCCTCATTGTAACACTCTGATATACCCCACACCCCTCACTGTAACACTGATATACCCCACACCCCTCACTGTAACAATCTGATATACCCCACACCCCTCACTGTAACACTCTGATATACCCCACTCCCCTCACTGTAACACTCTGATATATCCCACGCCCCGCACTGTAACACTCTGATATATCCCACGCCCAGCACTGTAACACTCAGATATACCTCACTCCCCTCACTGTAACACTCTGATATACCCCACACCCCCTCACTGTATCACTATGATATACCCCACTCCCCTCACTGTAACACTCTGATATACCCCACACCCCTCACTGTAACACTCTGATATACCCCACTCCCCTCACTGTTACACTCTGATATATCCCACGCCCCGCACTGTAACACTCTGATATATCCCACGCCCAGCACTGTAACACTCAGATATACCTCACTCCCCTCACTGTAACACTCTGATATACCCCACACCCCTCACTGTAACACTCTGATATACCCCACACCCCTCACTGTAACACTGATATACTCCACACCCCTCACTGAAACACTCTGGTATACCCCACACCCCTCACTGTAACACTGATATACCCCACACCCCTCACTGTAACACTCTGATATACCGCACACCCCTCACTGTAACACTCTGACATATCCCACAACCCTCACTGTAACACTCTGATATACCCCACACCCCTCACTGTAACACTCTGACATATCCCACACCCCTCACTGGAACACTCTGATATACCCCACACCCCTCACTGTAACACTCTGATATACCCCACACCCCTCACTGTAACACTGATATACCCCACACCCCTCACTGTAACACTCTGATATACTCCACACCCCTCACTATAACACTCTGATATACCCCACACCCCTCACTGTAACACTCTGATATACCCCACTACCCTCACTGTAACACTCTGATATACCCCACACCCCTCACTGTCACACTCAGATATACCCCACTTCCCTCACTGTAACACTCTGATATATCTCACACCCCTCACTGTAACATTCTGATATACCCCACACCACTCACTGTAACACTCTGATAGACCCCACACCCCTCACTGTAACACTCTGATATACCCCACACCCCTCACTGTATCACTCTGATATACCCCACACCCCTCACTGTAATACTGATATACACCACACCCCTCACTGTAACACTCTGATTTACCCCACACCCCTCACTGTAACACTCTGATATACCCCACACCACTCACTGTAACACTCTGATATACCCCACACCCCGCACTGTAACACTCAGATATACCCCACTCCCCTCACTGTAACACTCTGATATACCCCACACCCCCTCACTGTATCACTATGATATACCCCACTCCCCTCACTGTAACACTCTGACATACCCCACTCCCCTCACTGTAACACTCTGATATACCCCACACCCCTCACTGTAACACTCAGATATACCCCACTTCCCTCACTGTAACACTCTGATATACCCCACACCCCTCACTGTAACACTCTGATATACCCCACACCCCTCACTGTATCACTCTGATATACCCCACACCCCTCACTGTAACACTGATATAACCCACACCCCTCACTGTAACACTCTGATTTACCCCACACCCCTCACTGTAACACACTGATATACCCCACACCCCTCACTGTAACACTCTGATATACCCCACACCCCTCACTGTAACACTGATATACCCCACACACCTCACTGTAACACTCTGATATACCCCACACCCCTCACTGTAACACTCTGACATATCCCACACCCCACACTGTAACACTCCGATATACCCCACACCCCTCACTGTAACACTCTGATATACCCTACACCCCTCACTGTAACACTGATATACCCCACACCCCTCACTGTAACACTCTGATATACCCCACACCCCTCACTGTAACACTCTGATGTATCCCACACCTTTCACTGTAACACTCTGATATACCCCACTTCCCTCACTGTAACACTCTGATATACCCCACTCCCCTCACTGTAACACTCTGATATACCCCACACCCCTCACTGAAACACTCTGATATATCCCACACCCCTCACTATAACACTCTGAAATACCCCACACCCCTCACTGTAACACTCTGATATACCCCACACCCCTCACTGTAACACACTGATACACCCCACACCCCTTACTGTAACACTCTGATGTATCCCACACCTTTCACTGTATCACTCTGATATACCCCACACCCCTCACTCGAAAACTCTAATATACCCCACACCCCTCACTGTAACACTGATATACCCGACACTTCTTACTGTAACGCTCTGATATACACCACACCCCTCACTGTAACATTCTGATATACCCCACACCCCTCACTGTGACACTGATATATCCCACACCCCTCACTGTCACACTCTGACATACCCCACACCCCTCACTGTAACACTCTCTGATATATCCCACACCCCTCATTGTAACACTCTGAGAAACCCCACACCCCTCACTGTAACACTGATATACCCCACACCCCTCACTGTAACAATCTGATATACCCCACACCCCTCACTGTAACACTCTGATATACCCCACTCCCCTCACTGTAACACTCTGATATATCCCACGCACCGCACTGTAACACTCTGATATATCCCAGGCCCAGCACTGTAACACTCAGATATACCTCACTCCCCTCACTGTAACACTCCGATATACCCAACACCCCCTCACTGTATCACTATGATATACCCCACTCCCCTCACTGTAACACTCTGATATACCCCACGCCCCTCACTGTAACACTCTGATATACCCCACTCCCCTCACTGTAACACTCTGATATATCCCACACCCCTCACTGTAACACTCTGATATACCCCACACCCCTCAGAGTAACACTCTGATATACCCCACTCCCCTCACTGTAACACTCTGATATACCCCACACCCCTCACTGGAACACTCAGATATACCCCACTCCCCTCACTGTAACACTCTGATATGCCCCACACCCCTCACTGTAACACTCTGATATATCCCACACCCCTCACTGTAACACTCTGATATACCCCACACCCCCTCACTGTATCACTATGATATACCCCACGCCCCTCACTGTAACACTCTGATATACCCCACACCCCTCACTGTAACACTCTGATATATCCCACACCCCTCACAGTAACACTCTGATATACACCACTCCCCTCACTGTAACACTCTGATATACCCCACACCCCTCACTGCATCACTATGATATACCCCACACCCCTCACTGTAACACTCTGATATATCCCACACCCCTCACTGTAACACTCTGATATACCCCACACCCCTCACTGTAACACTCCGATATATCCCACACCCATCACTGAAACACTCTGATATACCCTACTCCCCTCACTGCTACACTCTGATATACCCCACACCCCTCACTGTAACACTCTGATATACCCCACTCCCCTCACTGTAACACTCTGATATATCCCACACCCCTCACTGTAACACTCTGATATACCCCACTCCCCTCACTGTAACACTCTGATATATCCCACACCCCTCACTGTAACACTCTGATATACCGAAATCCCCTCACTGTAACACTCTGATATACCCCACACCCCTCACTGTAACACACTGATACACACCACACCCCTCACTGTAACACTCTGATATACCCCACACCCCTCACTGTAACACTCTGATGTATCCCACACCTTTCACTGTATCACTCTGATATACCCCACACCCCTCACTGTAACACTGATATACCCGACATTTCTTACTGTAACGCTCTGATATACACCACACCCCTCACTGTAACATTCTGATATACCCCACACCCCTCACTGTGACACTGATATATCGCACACCCCTCACTGTAAGACTCTGATATACCCCACACCCCTCACTGTAACACTGATATACCCCACACCCCTCACTGTAACACTCTGATATACCCCACACCCCTCACTGTAACACTCTGATATACCCCACACCCCTCACTGTAACACTGATATACCCCACACCCCTCACTGTAACACTCTGATATACCCCACACCCCTCACTGTAACACTCTGATATACCCCACTCCCCTCACTGTAACACTCTGATATATCCCACACCCCTCACTGTAATGCTCTGATATATCTCACACCCCCTCACTGTATCACTATGATATTCCCCACTCCCCTCACTGTAACACTCTGATATACCCCACACCCCTCACTGTAACACTCTGATATACCCCACACCCCTCACTGTAACACTCTGATATATCCCACACCCCTCACTGTAACACTCTGATATATCCCACACCCCTCACTGTAACACTCTGATATATCCAACACCCCTCACTGTAACACTCTGATATATCCCACACCCCTCACTGTAACACTCTGATATACCCCACACCCCTCACTGTAACACTCTGATATACCCCACTCCCCTCACTGTAACACTCTGATATACCCCACTCCCCTCACTGGAACACTCAGATATACCCCACTCCCCTCACTGTAACACTCTGATATACCCCACTCCCCTCACTGGAACACTCAGATATACCCCACTCCCCTCACTGTAACACTCTGATATACCCCACACAACTCACTGTAACACTCTGATATATCCCACACCCCTCACTGTAACACTCTTATATACCCCACTCCCATCACTGTAACACTCTGATATACCCCACACCCCTCACTGTAACACTCAGATATACCCCACTCCCCTCACTGTAACACTCAGATATACCCCACTTCCCTCACTGTAACACTCTGATATACCCCACACCCCTCACTGTAACACTCTGATATACCCCACACCCCTCACTGTATCACTCTGATATACCCTACACCCCTCACTGTAACACTGATATAACCCACACCCCTCACTGTAACACTCTGATTTACCCCACACCCCTCACTGTAACACACTGATATACCCCACACCCCTCACTGTAACACTCTGATATACCCCACACCCCTCACTGGAACACTCAGATATACCCCACTCCCCTCACTGTAACACTCTGATATACCCCACACCCCCTCACTGTATCACTATGATATACCCCACACCCCTCACTGTAACACTCTGATATACCCCACACCCCTCACTGTAACACTCTGATATACCCCACACCCCTCACTGTAACACTCTGATATATCCCACACCCCTCACTGTAACACTCTGATATACCCCACTCCCCTCACTGTAACACTCTGATATACCCCACACCCCTCACTGTAACACTCAGATATACCCCACTCCCCTCACTGTAAAACTCTGATATACCCCACACCCCTCACTGTAACACTCAGATATACCCCACTCCCCTCACTGTAACACTCTGATATACCCCACACCCCTCACTGTAACACTCTGATATACCCCACTCCCCTCACTGTAACACTCTGATATACCCCACACCCCTCACTGTAACACTCAGATATACCCCACTCCCCTCACTGTAACACTCTGATATACCCCACACCCCTCACTGTAACACTCTGATATACCCCACTCCCCTCACTGTAACACTCTGATATACCCCACACCCCTCACTGTAACACACTGATACACCCCACACCCCTTACTGTAACACTCTGATATACCCCACACCCCTCACTGTAACACTCTGATGTATCCCACACCTTTCACTGTAACACTCTGATATACCCCACTTCCCTCACTGTAACACTCTGATATACCCCACTCCCCTCACTGTAACACTCTGATATACCCCACACCCCTCACTGTAACACTCTGATATATCCCACACCCCTCACTGTAACACTCTGATATACCCCACACCCCTCACTGTAACACTCTGATATACCCCACACCCCTCACTGTAACACACTGGTACACCCCACACCCCTTACTGTAACACTCTGATATACCCCACACCCCTCACTGTAACACTCTGATGTATCCCACACCTTTCACTGTATCACTCTGATATACCCCACACCCCTCACTCTAACACTCTGATATACCCCACACCCCTCACTGTAACACTGATATACCCGACACTTCTTACTGTAACGCTCTGATATACACCACACCCCTCACTGTAACATTCTGATATACCCCACACCCCTCACTGTGACACTGATATACCCCACACCCCTCACTGTAACACTCTCTGATATATCCCACACCCCTCATTGTAACACTCTGATATACCCCACACCCCTCACTGTAACACTGATATACCCCACACCACTCACTGTAACAATCTGATATACCCCACACCCCTCACTGTAACATTCTGATATACCCCACTCCCCTCACTGTAACACTCTGATATATCCCACGCCCCGTACTGTAACACTCTGATATATCCCACGCCCAGCACTGTAACACTCAGATATACCTCACTCCCCTCACTGTAACACTCTGATATACCCCACACCCCCTCACTGTATCAGTATGATATACCCCACACCCCTCACTGTAACACTCTGATATACCCCACACCCCTCACTGGAACACTCAGATATACCCCACTCCCCTCACTGTAACACTCTGATACACCCCACACCCCCTCACTGTATCACTATGATATACCCCACCCCTCACTGTAACACTCTGATATACCCCACACCCCTCACTGTAACACTCTGATATACCCCACACCCCTCACTGTAACACTCTGATATATCCCACACCCCTCACTGTAACACTCTGATATACCCCACTCCCCTCACTGTAACACTCTGATATACCCCACACCCCTCACTGTAACACTCAGATATACCCCACTCCCCTCACTGTAAAACTCTGATATACCCCACACCCCTCACTGTAACACTCAGATATACCCCACTCCCCTCACTGTAACACTCTGATATTCCCCACTCCCCTCACTGTAACACTCTGATATACCCCACACCCCTCACTGTAACACTCTGATATACCCCACACCCCTCACTGTAACACTCAGATATACCCCACTCCCCTCACTGTAAAACTCTGATATACCCCACACCCCTCACTGTAACACTCTGATATACCCCACACCCCTCACTGGAACACTCTGATATACCCCACTCCCCTCACTGTAACACTCTGATATACACCACACCCCTCACTGTAACACTCTGATATACTCCACACCCCTCACTGAAACACTCTGATATACCCCACACCCCTCACTGTAACACTGATATACCCCACACCCCTCACTGTAACACTCTGATATACCCCACGCCCCTCACTGTAACACTCTGATATACCGCACACCCCTCACTGGAACACTCTGACATATCCCACAACCCTCACTGTAACACTCTGATATACCCCACACCCCTCACTGTAACACTCTGACATATCCCACACCCCACACTGTAACACTCTGATATACCCCACACCCCTCACTGTAATACTGATATACAGCACACCCCTCACTGTAACACTCTGATTTACCCCACACCCCTCACTGTAACACTCTGATATACCGCACACCCCTCACTGTAACACTCTGATATACCCCACACCCCTCACTGAAACACTCTGATATACCCCACTCCCCTCACTGTAACACTCTGATATTTCCCACGCCCCGCACTGTAACACTCAGATATACCCCACTCCCCTCACTGTAACACTCTGATATACCCCACACACCCTCACTGTATCACTATGATATACCCCACTCCCCTCACTGTAACACTCTGATATACCCCACTCCCCTCACTGTAACACTCTGATATACCCCACACCCCTCACTGTAACACTCAGATATACCCCACTTCCCTCACTGTAACACTCTGATATACCCCACACCCCTCACTGTAACACTCTGATATACCCCACACCCCTCACTGTATCACTCTGATATACCCCACACCCCTGACTGTAACACTGATATAACCCACACCCCTCACTGTAACACTCTGATTTACCCCACACCCCTCACTGTAACACACTGATATACCCCACACCCCTCACTGTAACACTCTGATATACCCCACACCCCTCACTGTAACACTCTGATATATCCCACACCCCTCACTGTAACACTCTGATATACCCCACTCCCCTCACTGTAACACTCTGATATACCCCACACCCCTCACTGTAACACTCAGATATACCCCACTCCCCTCACTGTAAAACTCTGATATACCCCACACCCCTCACTGTAACACTCAGATATACCCCACTCCCCTCACTGTAACACTCTGATATACCCCACACCCCTCACTGTAACACTCTGATATACCCCACTCCCCTCACTGTAACACTCTGATATACCCCACACCCCTCACTGTAACACTCAGATATACCCCACTCCCCTCACTGTAACACTCTGATATACCCCACTTCCCTCACTGTAACACTCTGATATACCCCACTCCCCTCACTGTAACACTCTGATATACCCCACACCCCTCACTGTAACACTCTGATATACCCCACACCCCTCACTGTATCACTCTGATATACCCCACACCCCTCACTGTAACACTGATATAACCCACACCCCTCACTGTAACACTCTGATTTACCCCACACCCCTCACTGTAACACACTGATATACCCCACACCCCTCACTGTAACACTGATATACCCCACACCCCTCACTGTAACACTCTGATATACCCTACACCCCTCACTGTAACACTGATATACCCCACACCCCTCACTGTAACACTCTGATATACCCCACACCCCTCACTGTAACACTCTGATATACCCCACTCCCCTCACTGTAACACTCTGATATTTCCCACGCCCCGCACTGTAACACTCTGATATATCCCACGCCCCGCACTGTAACACTCAGATATACCCCACTCCCTTCACTGTAACACTCTGATATACCCCACACCCCCTCACTGTTTCACTATGATATACCCCACTCCCCTCACTGTAACACTCTGATATACCCCACACCCCTCGCTCTAACACTCTGATATATCCCACAGCCCTCACAGTAACACTCTGATATACCCCACTCCCCTCACTGTAACACTCTGATATACCCCACACCCCTCACTGGAACACTCAGATATACCCCACTCCCCTCACTGTAACACTCTGATATACCCCACACCTCCTCACTGTTTCACTATGATATACCCCACACCCCTCACTGTAACACTCTGATATACCCCACACCCCTCACTGTAACACTCTGATATACCCCACACCCCTCACTGTAACACTCTGATATATCCCACACCCCTCACTGTAACACTCTGATATACCCCACTCCCCTCACTGTAACACTCTGATATACCCCACACCCCTCACTGTAACACTCAGATATACCCCACTCCCCTCACTGTAACACTCTGATATACCCCACACCCCTCACTGTAACACTCAGATATACCCCACTCCCCTCACTGTAACACTCTGATATACCCCACACCCCTCACTGTAACACTCTGATATACCCCACTCCCCTCACTGTAACACTCTGATATACCCCACACCCCTCACTGTAACACTCTGATATACTCCACACCCGTCACTGAAACACTCTGATATACCCCACACCCCTCACTGTAACACTGATATACCCCACACCCCTCACTGTAACACTCTGATATACCCCACACCCCTCACTGTAACACTCTGATATACCGCACACCCCTCACTGTAAAACTCTGACATATCCCACAACCCTCACTGTAATACTCTGATATACCCCACACCCCTCACTGTAACACTCTGATGTATCCCACACCTTTCACTGTAACACTCTGATATACCCGACTTCCCTCACTGTAACACTCTGATATACCCCACTCCCCTCACTGTAACACTCTGATATACCCCACACCCCTCACTGTAACACTCTGATATATCCCACACCCCTCACTGTAATACTCTGATATACCCCACACCCCTCACTGTAACACTCTGATATACCCCACACCCCTCACTGTAACACACTGGTACACCCCACACCCCTTACTGTAACACTCTGATATACCCCACACCCCTCACTGTAACACTCTGATGTATCCCACACCTTTCACTGTATCACTCTGATATACCCCACACCCCTCACTCTAACACTCTGAGAAACCCCACACCCCTCACTGTAACACTGATATACCCGACACTTCTTACTGTAACGCTCTGATATACACCACACCCCTCACTGTAACATTCTGATATACCCCACACCCCTCACTGTGACACTGATATACCCCACACCCCTCACTGTAACACTCTCTGATATATCCCACACCCCTCATTGTAACACTCTGATATACCCCACACCCCTCACTGTAACACTGATATACCCCACACCCCTCACTGTAACAATCTGATATACCCCACACCCCTCACTGTAACACTCTGATATACCCCACTCCCCTCACTGTAACACTCTGATATATCCCACGCCCCGCACTGTAACACTCTGATATATCCCACGCCCAGCACTGTAACACTCAGATATACCTCACTCCCCTCACTGTAACACTCTGATATACCCCACACCCCCTCACTGTATCACTATGATATACCCCACTCCCCTCACTGTAACACTCTGATATACCCCACACCCCTCACTGTAACACTCTGATATACCCCACTCCCCTCACTGTTACACTCTGATATATCCCACGCCCCGCACTGTAACACTCTGATATATCCCACGCCCAGCACTGTAACACTCAGATATACCTCACTCCCCTCACTGTAACACTCTGATATACCCCACACCCCTCACTGTAACACTCTGATATACCCCACACCCCTCACTGTAACACTGATATACTCCACACCCCTCACTGAAACACTCTGGTATACCTCACACCCCTCACTGTAACACTGATATACCCCACACCCCTCACTGTAACACTCTGATATACCCCACACCCCTCACTGTAACACTCTGATATACCGCACACCCCTCACTGTAACACTCTGACATATCCCACAACCCTCACTGTAACACTCTGATATACCCCACACCCCTCACTGTAACACTCTGACATATCCCACACCCCTCACTGGAACACTCTGATATACCCCACACCCCTCACTGTAACACTCTGATATACCCCACACCCCTCACTGTAACACTGATATACCCCACACCCCTCACTGTAACACTCTGATATACTCCACACCCCTCACTATAACACTCTGATATACCCCACACCCCTCACTGTAACACTCTGATATACCCCACTACCCTCACTGTAACACTCTGATATACCCCACACCCCTCACTGTCACACTCAGATATACCCCACTTCCCTCACTGTAACACTCTGATATATCTCACACCCCTCACTGTAACATTCTGATATACCCCACACCACTCACTGTAACACTCTGATAGACCCCACACCCCTCACTGTAACACTCTGATATACCCCACACCCCTCACTGTATCACTCTGATATACCCCACACCCCTCACTGTAATACTGATATACACCACACCCCTCACTGTAACACTCTGATTTACCCCACACCCCTCACTGTAACACTCTGATATACCCCACACCCCTCACTGTAACACTCTGATATACCCCACACCCCGAACTGTAACACTCAGATATACCCCACTCCCCTCACTGTAACACTCTGATATACCCCACACCCCCTCACTGTATCACTATGATATACCCCACTCCCCTCACTGTAACACTCTGACATACCCCACTCCCCTCACTGTAACACTCTGATATACCCCACACCCCTCACTGTAACACTCAGATATACCCCACTTCCCTCACTGTAACACTCTGATATACCCCACACCCCTCACTGTAACACTCTGATATACCCCACACCCCTCACTGTATCACTCTGATATACCCCACACCCCTCACTGTAACACTGATATAACCCACACCCCTCACTGTAACACTCTGATTTACCCCACACCCCTCACTGTAACACACTGATATACCCCACACCCCTCACTGTAACACTCTGATATACCCCACACCCCTCACTGTAACACTGATATACCCCACACACCTCACTGTAACACTCTGATATACCCCACACCCCTCACTGTAACACTCTGACATATCCCACACCCCACACTGTAACACTCTGATATACCCCACACCCCTCACTGTAACACTCTGATATACCCTACACCCCTCACTGTAACACTGATATACCCCACACCCCTCACTGTAACACTCTGATATACCCCACACCCCTCACTGTAACACTCTGATGTATCCCACACCTTTCACTGTAACACTCTGATATACCCCACTTCCCTCACTGTAACACTCTGATATACCCCACTCCCCTCACTGTAACACTCTGATATACCCCACACCCCTCACTGAAACACTCTGATATATCCCACACCCCTCACTATAACACTCTGATATACCCCACACCCCTCACTGTAACACTCTGATATACCCCACACCCCTCACTGTAACACACTGATACACCCCACACCCCTTACTGTAACACTCTGATGTATCCCACACCTTTCACTGTATCACTCTGATATACCCCACACCCCTCACTCGAAAACTCTAATATACCCCACACCCCTCACTGTAACACTGATATACCCGACACTTCTTACTGTAATGCTCTGATATACACCACACCCCTCACTGTAACATTCTGATATACCCCACACCCCTCACTGTGACACTGATATATCCCACACCCCTCACTGTAACACTCTGACATACCCCACACCCCTCACTGTAACACTCTCTGATATATCCCACACCCCTCATTGTAACACTCTGAGAAACCCCACACCCCTCACTGTAACACTGATATACCCCACACCCCTCACTGTAACAATCTGATATACCCCACACCCCTCACTGTAACACTCTGATATACCCCACTCCCCTCACTGTAACACTCTGATATATCCCACGCACCGCACTGTAACACTCTGATATATCCCAGGCCCAGCACTGTAACACTCAGATATACCTCACTCCCCTCACTGTAACACTCTGATATACCCAACAACCCTTCACTGTATCACTATGATATACCCCACTCCCCTCACTGTAACACTCTGATATACCCCACGCCCCTCACTGTAACACTCTGATATACCCCACTCCCCTCACTGTAACACTCTGATATATCCCACACCCCTCACTGTAACACTCTGATATACCCCACACCCCTCAGAGTAACACTCTGATATACCCCACTCCCCTCACTGTAACACTCTGATATACCCCACACCCCTCACTGGAACACTCAGATATACCCCACTCCCCTCACTGTAACACTCTGATATGCCCCACACCCCTCACTGTAACACTCTGATATATCCCACACCCCTCACTGTAACACTCTGATATACCCCACACCCCCTCACTGTATCACTATGATATACCCCACGCCCCTCACTGTAACACTCTGATATACCCCACACCCCTCACTGTAACACTCTGATATATCCCACACCCCTCACAGTAACACTCTGATATACACCACTCCCCTCACTGTAACACTCTGATATACCCCACACCCCTCACTGCATCACTATGATATACCCCACACCCCTCACTGTAACACTCTGATATATCCCACACCCCTCACTGTAACACTCTGATATACCCCACACCCCTCACTGTAACACTCCGATATATCCCACACCCATCACTGAAACACTCTGATATACCCTACTCCCCTCACTGCTACACTCTGATATACCCCACACCCCTCACTGTAACACTCTGATATACCCCACTCCCCTCACTGTAACACTCTGATATATCCCACACCCCTCACTGTAACACTCTGATATACCCCACTCCCCTCACTGTAACACTCTGATATATCCCACACCCCTCACTGTAACACTCTGATATACCGAAATCCCCTCACTGTAACACTCTGATATACCCCACACCCCTCACTGTAACACACTGATACACACCACACCCCTCACTGTAACACTCTGATATACCCCACACCCCTCACTGTAACACTCTGATGTATCCCACACCTTTCACTGTATCACTCTGATATACCCCACACCCCTCACTGTAACACTGATATACCCGACATTTCTTACTGTAACGCTCTGATATACACCACACCCCTCACTGTAACATTCTGATATACCCCACACCCCTCACTGTGACACTGATATATCGCACACCCCTCACTGTAAGACTCTGATATACCCCACACCCCTCACTGTAACACTGATATACCCCACACCCCTCACTGTAACACTCTGATATACCCCACACCCCTCACTGTAACACTCTGATATACCCCACACCCCTCACTGTAACACTGATATACCCCACACCCCTCACTGTAACACTCTGATATACCCCACACCCCTCACTGTAACACTCTGATATACCCCACTCCCCTCACTGTAACACTCTGATATATCCCACACCCCTCACTGTAATGCTCTGATATATCTCACACCCCCTCACTGTATCACTATGATATTCCCCACTCCCCTCACTGTAACACTCTGATATACCCCACACCCCTCACTGTAACACTCTGATATACCCCACACCCCTCACTGTAACACTCTGATATATCCCACACCCCTCACTGTAACACTCTGATATATCCCACACCCCTCACTGTAACACTCTGATATATCCAACACCCCTCACTGTAACACTCTGATATATCCCACACCCCTCACTGTAACACTCTGATATACCCCACACCCCTCACTGTAACACTCTGATATACCCCACTCCCCTCACTGTAACACTCTGATATACCCCACTCCCCTCACTGGAACACTCAGATATACCCCACTCCCCTCACTGTAACACTCTGATATACCCCACTCCCCTCACTGGAACACTCAGATATACCCCACTCCCCTCACTGTAACACTCTGATATACCCCACACAACTCACTGTAACACTCTGATATATCCCACACCCCTCACTGTAACACTCTTATATACCCCACTCCCATCACTGTAACACTCTGATATACCCCACACCCCTCACTGTAACACTCAGATATACCCCACTCCCCTCACTGTAACACTCTGATATATCCCACACCCCTCACTGTAACACTCTGATATACCCCACTCCCCTCACTGTAACACTCTGATATACCCCACACCCCTCACTGTAACACTCAGATATACCCCACACCCCTCACTGTAACACTCTGATATACCCCACTCCCCTCACTGTAACACTGATATACCCCACACCCCTCACTGTAACACTCTGATATACCCCACTCCCCTCACTGTAACACTCTGATATACCCCACACTCCCTCACTGTATTACTATGATATACACCACACCCCTCACTATAACACTCTGATATATCCCACACCCCTCACTGTAACACTCTGATATACCCCACTCCCCTCACTGTAACACTCTGATATACCCCACACCCCTCATTGTAACACTCTGATATATCCCACACCCCTCACTGTAACACTCTGATATACACCACACCCCTCACTGTAACACTCTGATATACCCCACACCCCTCATTGTAACACTCTGATATATCCCACACCCCTCACTGTAACACTCTGATATACCCCACTCCCCTCACTGTAACACTCTGATAGACCCCACACCCCTCACTGTAACACTCAGTTATACCCCACTCCCCTCACTGTAACACTCTGGTATACCCCACACCCCTCACTGTAACACTCTGATATACCCCACACCCCTCACTGTATCACTCTGATATACCCCACACCCCTCACTGTAACACTGATATACCCCATACCCCTCACTGTAACACTCTGATTTACCCCACACCCCTCACTGTAACACTCTGATATACCCCACACCCCTCACTGTAACACTCTGATATACCCCACACCCCTCACTGAAACACTCTGATACACCCCACACCCCTCACTGTAACACTGATATACCCCACACCCCTCGCTGTATCACTCTGATATACCCCACACCCCTCACTATAACACTCTGATATATCCCACGCCCCTCACTGTAACACTCTGATATAACCCACACCCCTCACTGTAACACTCTGATATACCCCACACCCCTCACTGTAACACACTCTGATATACCACACACCCCTCACTGTAACACTCTGATATACCCCAAACCCCTCACTGTAACATTCTGAAATACCCCACACCCCTCACTATAACACTCTGACATATCCTTCAACCCTCACTGTAACACTCGGATATACCCCACACCCCTCACTGTAACACTCTGATATATCCCACACCCCTCACTGTAACACTCTGATATATCCAACACCCCTCACTGTAACACTCCGATATACCCCGCTCCCCTCACTGTAACACTCTGATATACCCCACTCCCCTCACTGGAACACTCTGATATACCCCACACCCCTCACTGTAACACTCTGATATACCCCACACCCCTCACTGTAACACTCTGATATACACCACTCCCCTCACTGTAACACTCTGATATATCCCACACCTCTCACTGTAACACTCTGATATACCCCACACCCCTCACTGTAACACTCTGATATACCCCACACCCCTCACTGTAACACTCTGATATACACCACTCCCCTCACTGTAACACTCTGATATATCCCACACCCCTCACTGTAACACTCTGATATACCCCACACCCCTCACTGTAACACTCTGATATACCCCACACCCCTCACTGTAACACTCCGATATACCCCGCTCCCCTCACTGTAACACTCTGATATACCCCACTCCCCTCACTGGAACACTCTGATATACCCCACACCCCTCACTGTAACACTCTGATATACCCCACACCCCTCACTGTAACACTCTGATATACACCACTCCCCTCACTGTAACACTCTGATATATCCCACACCCCTCACTGTAACACTCTGATATACCCCACACCCCTCACTGTAACACTCTGATATACCCCACACCCCTCACTGTAACACTCTGATGTACACCACTCCCCTCACTGTAACACTCTGATATATCCCACACCCCTCACTGTAACACTCTGATATACCCCAATCCCCTCACTGGAACACTCTGATATACCCCACACCCCTCACTGTAACACTCTGATATACCCCACACCCCTCACTGTAACACTCTGATATACACCACTCCCCTCACTGTAACACTCTGATATATCCCACACCCCTCACTGTAACACTCTGATATACCCCACACCCCTCACTGTAACACTCTGATATACCCCACACCCCTCACTGTAACACTCTGATGTACACCACTCCCCTCACTGTAACACTCTGATATATCCCACACCCCTCACTGTAACACTCTGATATACCCCACACCCCTCACTGTAACACTCTGATATACCCCACTCCGCTCACTGTAACACACTGATATATCCCACACCCCTCACTGTAACACTCTGATATACCCCACACCCCTCACTGTAACACTCTGATATACCCCACACCCCTCACTGTAACACTCTGATATACACCACTCCCCTCACTGTAACACTCTGATATATCCCACACCCCTGACTGTAACACTCTGATATACCCCACACCCCTCACTGTAACACTCTGATATACCCCACACCCCTCACTGTAACACTCTGATATACCCCACACCCCTCACTGAAACACTCTGATACACCCCACACCCCTCACTGTAACACTGATATACCCCACACCCCTCGCTGTAACACTCTGATATACCCCACACCCCTCACTATAACACTCTGATATATCCCACGCCCCTCACTGTAACACTCTGATATACCCCACACCCCTCACTGTAACACTCTGATATACCCCACACCCCTCACTGTAACACACTCTGATATACCACACACCCCTCACTGTAACACTCTGATATACCCCAAACCCCTCACTGTAACACTCTGAAATACCCCACACCCCTCACTATAACACTCTGACATATCCTTCAACCCTCACTGTAACACTCGGATATACCCCACACCCCTCACTGTAACACTCTGATATATCCCACACCCCTCACTGTAACACTCTGATATATCCAACACCCCTCACTGTAACACTCCGATATACCCCGCTCCCCTCACTGTAACACTCTGATATACCCCACTCCCCTCACTGGAACACTCTGATATACCCCACACCCCTCACTGTAACACTCTGATATACCCCACACCCCTCACTGTAACACTCTGATATACACCACTCCCCTCACTGTAACACTCTGATATATCCCACACCTCTCACTGTAACACTCTGATATACCCCACACCCCTCACTGTAACACTCTGATATACCCCACACCCCTCACTGTAACACTCTGATATACACCACTCCCCTCACTGTAACACTCTGATATATCCCACACCCCTCACTGTAACACTCTGATATACCCCACACCCCTCACTGTAACACTCTGATATACCCCACACCCCTCACTGTAACACTCCGATATACCCCGCTCCCCTCACTGTAACACTCTGATATACCCCACTCCCCTCACTGGAACACTCTGATATACCCCACACCCCTCACTGTAACACTCTGATATACCCCACACCCCTCACTGTAACACTCTGATATACACCACTCCCCTCACTGTAACACTCTGATATATCCCACACCCCTCACTGTAACACTCTGATATACCCCACACCCCTCACTGTAACACTCTGATATACCCCACACCCCTCACTGTAACACTCTGATGTACACCACTCCCCTCACTGTAACACTCTGATATATCCCACACCCCTCACTGTAACACTCTGATATACCCCACACCCCTCACTGGAACACTCTGATATACCCCACACCCCTCACTGTAACACTCTGATATACCCCACACCCCTCACTGTAACACTCTGATATACACCACTCCCCTCACTGTAACACTCCGATATACCCCACACCCCTCACTGTAACACTCTGATGTACACCACTCCCCTCACTGTAACACTCTGATATATCCCACACCCCTCACTGTAACACTCTGATATACCCCACACCCCTCACTGTAACACTCCGATATACCCCACACCCCTCACTGTAACACTCTGATGTACACCACTCCCCTCACTGTAACACTCTGATATATCCCACACCCCTCACTGTAACACTCTGATATACCCCACACCCCTCACTGTAACACTCTGATATACCCCACTCCGCTCACTGTAACACACTGATATATCCCACACCCCTCACTGTAACACTCTGATATACCCCACACCCCTCACTGTAACACTCTGATATACCCCACACCCCTCACTGTAACACTCTGATATACACCACTCCCCTCACTGTAACACTCTGATATATCCCACACCCCTGACTGTAACACTCTGATATACCCCACACCCCTCACTGTAACACTCTGATATATCCCACACCCCTGACTGTAACACTCTGATATATCCCACACCCCTGACTGTAACACTCTGATATATCCCACACCCCTCACTGTAACACTCTGATATACCCCACTCCCCTCACTGTAACACTCTGATAGACCCCACACCCCTCACTGTAACACTCAGTTATACCCCACTCCCCTCACTGTAACACTCTGATAGACCCCACACCCCTCACTGTAACACTCAGTTATACCCCACTCCCCTCACTGTAACACTCTGGTATATCCCACACCGCTCACTGTAACACTCTGATATACCCCACACCCCTCACTGTAACACTCTGATATACCCCACACCCCTCACTCTATCACTCTGATATACCCCACACCCCTCACTGTAACACTGATATACCCCACACCCCTCACTGTAACACTCTGATTTACCCCACACCCCTCACTGTAACACTCTGATATACCCCACACCCCTCACTGTAACACTCTGATATACCCCACACCCCTCACTGTAACACTCTGATATACCCCACACCCCTCACTGTAACACACTCTGATATACCACACACCCCTCACTGTAACACTCTGATATGCCCCAAACCCCTCACTGTAACACTCTGAAATACCCCACACCCCTCACTATAACACTCTGACATATCCCACAACCCTCACTGTAACACTCTGATATACCCCACACCCCTCACTGTAACACTCTGATATATCCCACACCCCTCACTGTAACACTCTGGTATATCCCACACTGCTCACTGTAACACTCTGATATACCCCACACCCCTCACTGTAACACTCTGATATACCCCACACCCCTCACTGTATCACTCTGATATACCCCACACCCCTCACTGTAACACTGATATAACCCACACCCCTCACTGTAACACTCTGATTTACCCCACACCCCTCACTGTAACACACTGATATACCCCACACCCCTCACTGTAACACTGATATACCCCACACCCCTCACTGTAACACTCTGATATACCCTACACCCCTCACTGTAACACTGATATACCCCACACCCCTCACTGTAACACTCTGATATACCCCACACCCCTCACTGTAACACTCTGATATACCCCACTCCCCTCACTGTAACACTCTGATATTTCCCACGCCCCGCACTGTAACACTCTGATATATCCCACGCCCCGCACTGTAACACTCAGATATACCCCACTCCCTTCACTGTAACACTCTGATATACCCCACACCCCCTCACTGTTTCACTATGATATACCCCACTCCCCTCACTGTAACACTCTGATATACCCCACACCCCTCGCTCTAACACTCTGATATATCCCACAGCCCTCACAGTAACACTCTGATATACCCCACTCCCCTCACTGTAACACTCTGATATACCCCACACCCCTCACTGGAACACTCAGATATACCCCACTCCCCTCACTGTAACACTCTGATATACCCCACACCTCCTCACTGTTTCACTATGATATACCCCACACCCCTCACTGTAACACTCTGATATACCCCACACCCCTCACTGTAACACTCTGATATACCCCACACCCCTCACTGTAACACTCTGATATATCCCACACCCCTCACTGTAACACTCTGATATACCCCACTCCCCTCACTGTAACACTCTGATATACCCCACACCCCTCACTGTAACACTCAGATATACCCCACTCCCCTCACTGTAACACTCTGATATACCCCACACCCCTCACTGTAACACTCAGATATACCCCACTCCCCTCACTGTAACACTCTGATATACCCCACACCCCTCACTGTAACACTCTGATATACCCCACTCCCCTCACTGTAACACTCTGATATACCCCACACCCCTCACTGTAACACTCTGATATACTCCACACCCGTCACTGAAACACTCTGATATACCCCACACCCCTCACTGTAACACTGATATACCCCACACCCCTCACTGTAACACTCTGATATACCCCACACCCCTCACTGTAACACTCTGATATACCGCACACCCCTCACTGTAAAACTCTGACATATCCCACAACCCTCACTGTAATACTCTGATATACCCCACACCCCTCACTGTAACACTCTGATGTATCCCACACCTTTCACTGTAACACTCTGATATACCCGACTTCCCTCACTGTAACACTCTGATATACCCCACTCCCCTCACTGTAACACTCTGATATACCCCACACCCCTCACTGTAACACTCTGATATATCCCACACCCCTCACTGTAATACTCTGATATACCCCACACCCCTCACTGTAACACTCTGATATACCCCACACCCCTCACTGTAACACACTGGTACACCCCACACCCCTTACTGTAACACTCTGATATACCCCACACCCCTCACTGTAACACTCTGATGTATCCCACACCTTTCACTGTATCACTCTGATATACCCCACACCCCTCACTCTAACACTCTGAGAAACCCCACACCCCTCACTGTAACACTGATATACCCGACACTTCTTACTGTAACGCTCTGATATACACCACACCCCTCACTGTAACATTCTGATATACCCCACACCCCTCACTGTGACACTGATATACCCCACACCCCTCACTGTAACACTCTCTGATATATCCCACACCCCTCATTGTAACACTCTGATATACCCCACACCCCTCACTGTAACACTGATATACCCCACACCCCTCACTGTAACAATCTGATATACCCCACACCCCTCACTGTAACACTCTGATATACCCCACTCCCCTCACTGTAACACTCTGATATATCCCACGCCCCGCACTGTAACACTCTGATATATCCCACGCCCAGCACTGTAACACTCAGATATACCTCACTCCCCTCACTGTAACACTCTGATATACCCCACACCCCCTCACTGTATCACTATGATATACCCCACTCCCCTCACTGTAACACTCTGATATACCCCACACCCCTCACTGTAACACTCTGATATACCCCACTCCCCTCACTGTTACACTCTGATATATCCCACGCCCCGCACTGTAACACTCTGATATATCCCACGCCCAGCACTGTAACACTCAGATATACCTCACTCCCCTCACTGTAACACTCTGATATACCCCACACCCCTCACTGTAACACTCTGATATACCCCACACCCCTCACTGTAACACTGATATACTCCACACCCCTCACTGAAACACTCTGGTATACCTCACACCCCTCACTGTAACACTGATATACCCCACACCCCTCACTGTAACACTCTGATATACCCCACACCCCTCACTGTAACACTCTGATATACCGCACACCCCTCACTGTAACACTCTGACATATCCCACAACCCTCACTGTAACACTCTGATATACCCCACACCCCTCACTGTAACACTCTGACATATCCCACACCCCTCACTGGAACACTCTGATATACCCCACACCCCTCACTGTAACACTCTGATATACCCCACACCCCTCACTGTAACACTGATATACCCCACACCCCTCACTGTAACACTCTGATATACTCCACACCCCTCACTATAACACTCTGATATACCCCACACCCCTCACTGTAACACTCTGATATACCCCACTACCCTCACTGTAACACTCTGATATACCCCACACCCCTCACTGTCACACTCAGATATACCCCACTTCCCTCACTGTAACACTCTGATATATCTCACACCCCTCACTGTAACATTCTGATATACCCCACACCACTCACTGTAACACTCTGATAGACCCCACACCCCTCACTGTAACACTCTGATATACCCCACACCCCTCACTGTATCACTCTGATATACCCCACACCCCTCACTGTAATACTGATATACACCACACCCCTCACTGTAACACTCTGATTTACCCCACACCCCTCACTGTAACACTCTGATATACCCCACACCCCTCACTGTAACACTCTGATATACCCCACACCCCGAACTGTAACACTCAGATATACCCCACTCCCCTCACTGTAACACTCTGATATACCCCACACCCCCTCACTGTATCACTATGATATACCCCACTCCCCTCACTGTAACACTCTGACATACCCCACTCCCCTCACTGTAACACTCTGATATACCCCACACCCCTCACTGTAACACTCAGATATACCCCACTTCCCTCACTGTAACACTCTGATATACCCCACACCCCTCACTGTAACACTCAGATATACCCCACTCCCCTCACTGTAACACTCTGATATATCCCACACCCCTCACTGTAACACTCTGATATACCCCACTCCCCTCACTGTAACACTCTGATATACCCCACACCCCTCACTGTAACACTCAGATATACCCCACACCCCTCACTGTAACACTCTGATATACCCCACTCCCCTCACTGTAACACTGATATACCCCACACCCCTCACTGTAACACTCTGATATACCCCACTCCCCTCACTGTAACACTCTGATATACCCCACACTCCCTCACTGTATTACTATGATATACACCACACCCCTCACTATAACACTCTGATATATCCCACACCCCTCACTGTAACACTCTGATATACCCCACTCCCCTCACTGTAACACTCTGATATACCCCACACCCCTCATTGTAACACTCTGATATATCCCACACCCCTCACTGTAACACTCTGATATACACCACACCCCTCACTGTAACACTCTGATATACCCCACACCCCTCATTGTAACACTCTGATATATCCCACACCCCTCACTGTAACACTCTGATATACCCCACTCCCCTCACTGTAACACTCTGATAGACCCCACACCCCTCACTGTAACACTCAGTTATACCCCACTCCCCTCACTGTAACACTCTGGTATACCCCACACCCCTCACTGTAACACTCTGATATACCCCACACCCCTCACTGTATCACTCTGATATACCCCACACCCCTCACTGTAACACTGATATACCCCATACCCCTCACTGTAACACTCTGATTTACCCCACACCCCTCACTGTAACACTCTGATATACCCCACACCCCTCACTGTAACACTCTGATATACCCCACACCCCTCACTGAAACACTCTGATACACCCCACACCCCTCACTGTAACACTGATATACCCCACACCCCTCGCTGTATCACTCTGATATACCCCACACCCCTCACTATAACACTCTGATATATCCCACGCCCCTCACTGTAACACTCTGATATAACCCACACCCCTCACTGTAACACTCTGATATACCCCACACCCCTCACTGTAACACACTCTGATATACCACACACCCCTCACTGTAACACTCTGATATACCCCAAACCCCTCACTGTAACACTCTGAAATACCCCACACCCCTCACTATAACACTCTGACATATCCTTCAACCCTCACTGTAACACTCGGATATACCCCACACCCCTCACTGTAACACTCTGATATATCCCACACCCCTCACTGTAACACTCTGATATATCCAACACCCCTCACTGTAACACTCCGATATACCCCGCTCCCCTCACTGTAACACTCTGATATACCCCACTCCCCTCACTGGAACACTCTGATATACCCCACACCCCTCACTGTAACACTCTGATATACCCCACACCCCTCACTGTAACACTCTGATATACACCACTCCCCTCACTGTAACACTCTGATATATCCCACACCTCTCACTGTAACACTCTGATATACCCCACACCCCTCACTGTAACACTCTGATATACCCCACACCCCTCACTGTAACACTCTGATATACACCACTCCCCTCACTGTAACACTCTGATATATCCCACACCCCTCACTGTAACACTCTGATATACCCCACACCCCTCACTGTAACACTCTGATATACCCCACACCCCTCACTGTAACACTCCGATATACCCCGCTCCCCTCACTGTAACACTCTGATATACCCCACTCCCCTCACTGGAACACTCTGATATACCCCACACCCCTCACTGTAACACTCTGATATACCCCACACCCCTCACTGTAACACTCTGATATACACCACTCCCCTCACTGTAACACTCTGATATATCCCACACCCCTCACTGTAACACTCTGATATACCCCACACCCCTCACTGTAACACTCTGATATACCCCACACCCCTCACTGTAACACTCTGATGTACACCACTCCCCTCACTGTAACACTCTGATATATCCCACACCCCTCACTGTAACACTCTGATATACCCCAATCCCCTCACTGGAACACTCTGATATACCCCACACCCCTCACTGTAACACTCTGATATACCCCACACCCCTCACTGTAACACTCTGATATACACCACTCCCCTCACTGTAACACTCTGATATATCCCACACCCCTCACTGTAACACTCTGATATACCCCACACCCCTCACTGTAACACTCTGATATACCCCACACCCCTCACTGTAACACTCTGATGTACACCACTCCCCTCACTGTAACACTCTGATATATCCCACACCCCTCACTGTAACACTCTGATATACCCCACACCCCTCACTGTAACACTCTGATATACCCCACTCCGCTCACTGTAACACACTGATATATCCCACACCCCTCACTGTAACACTCTGATATACCCCACACCCCTCACTGTAACACTCTGATATACCCCACACCCCTCACTGTAACACTCTGATATACACCACTCCCCTCACTGTAACACTCTGATATATCCCACACCCCTGACTGTAACACTCTGATATACCCCACACCCCTCACTGTAACACTCTGATATACCCCACACCCCTCACTGTAACACTCTGATATACCCCACACCCCTCACTGAAACACTCTGATACACCCCACACCCCTCACTGTAACACTGATATACCCCACACCCCTCGCTGTAACACTCTGATATACCCCACACCCCTCACTATAACACTCTGATATATCCCACGCCCCTCACTGTAACACTCTGATATACCCCACACCCCTCACTGTAACACTCTGATATACCCCACACCCCTCACTGTAACACACTCTGATATACCACACACCCCTCACTGTAACACTCTGATATACCCCAAACCCCTCACTGTAACACTCTGAAATACCCCACACCCCTCACTATAACACTCTGACATATCCTTCAACCCTCACTGTAACACTCGGATATACCCCACACCCCTCACTGTAACACTCTGATATATCCCACACCCCTCACTGTAACACTCTGATATATCCAACACCCCTCACTGTAACACTCCGATATACCCCGCTCCCCTCACTGTAACACTCTGATATACCCCACTCCCCTCACTGGAACACTCTGATATACCCCACACCCCTCACTGTAACACTCTGATATACCCCACACCCCTCACTGTAACACTCTGATATACACCACTCCCCTCACTGTAACACTCTGATATATCCCACACCTCTCACTGTAACACTCTGATATACCCCACACCCCTCACTGTAACACTCTGATATACCCCACACCCCTCACTGTAACACTCTGATATACACCACTCCCCTCACTGTAACACTCTGATATATCCCACACCCCTCACTGTAACACTCTGATATACCCCACACCCCTCACTGTAACACTCTGATATACCCCACACCCCTCACTGTAACACTCCGATATACCCCGCTCCCCTCACTGTAACACTCTGATATACCCCACTCCCCTCACTGGAACACTCTGATATACCCCACACCCCTCACTGTAACACTCTGATATACCCCACACCCCTCACTGTAACACTCTGATATACACCACTCCCCTCACTGTAACACTCTGATATATCCCACACCCCTCACTGTAACACTCTGATATACCCCACACCCCTCACTGTAACACTCTGATATACCCCACACCCCTCACTGTAACACTCTGATGTACACCACTCCCCTCACTGTAACACTCTGATATATCCCACACCCCTCACTGTAACACTCTGATATACCCCACACCCCTCACTGGAACACTCTGATATACCCCACACCCCTCACTGTAACACTCTGATATACCCCACACCCCTCACTGTAACACTCTGATATACACCACTCCCCTCACTGTAACACTCCGATATACCCCACACCCCTCACTGTAACACTCTGATGTACACCACTCCCCTCACTGTAACACTCTGATATATCCCACACCCCTCACTGTAACACTCTGATATACCCCACACCCCTCACTGTAACACTCCGATATACCCCACACCCCTCACTGTAACACTCTGATGTACACCACTCCCCTCACTGTAACACTCTGATATATCCCACACCCCTCACTGTAACACTCTGATATACCCCACACCCCTCACTGTAACACTCTGATATACCCCACTCCGCTCACTGTAACACACTGATATATCCCACACCCCTCACTGTAACACTCTGATATACCCCACACCCCTCACTGTAACACTCTGATATACCCCACACCCCTCACTGTAACACTCTGATATACACCACTCCCCTCACTGTAACACTCTGATATATCCCACACCCCTGACTGTAACACTCTGATATACCCCACACCCCTCACTGTAACACTCTGATATATCCCACACCCCTGACTGTAACACTCTGATATATCCCACACCCCTGACTGTAACACTCTGATATATCCCACACCCCTCACTGTAACACTCTGATATACCCCACTCCCCTCACTGTAACACTCTGATAGACCCCACACCCCTCACTGTAACACTCAGTTATACCCCACTCCCCTCACTGTAACACTCTGATAGACCCCACACCCCTCACTGTAACACTCAGTTATACCCCACTCCCCTCACTGTAACACTCTGGTATATCCCACACCGCTCACTGTAACACTCTGATATACCCCACACCCCTCACTGTAACACTCTGATATACCCCACACCCCTCACTCTATCACTCTGATATACCCCACACCCCTCACTGTAACACTGATATACCCCACACCCCTCACTGTAACACTCTGATTTACCCCACACCCCTCACTGTAACACTCTGATATACCCCACACCCCTCACTGTAACACTCTGATATACCCCACACCCCTCACTGTAACACTCTGATATACCCCACACCCCTCACTGTAACACACTCTGATATACCACACACCCCTCACTGTAACACTCTGATATACCCCAAACCCCTCACTGTAACACTCTGAAATACCCCACACCCCTCACTATAACACTCTGACATATCCCACAACCCTCACTGTAACACTCTGATATACCCCACACCCCTCACTGTAACACTCTGATATATCCCACACCCCTCACTGTAACACTCTGGTATATCCCACACTGCTCACTGTAACACTCTGATATACCCCACACCCCTCACTGTAACACTCTGATATACCCCACACCCCTCACTGTATCACTCTGATATACCCCACACCCCTCACTGTAACACTGATATACCCCACACCCCTCACTGTAACACTCTGATTTACCCCACACCCCTCACTGTAACACTCTGATATACCCCACACCCCTCACTGTAACACTCTGATATACCCCACACCCCTCACTGAAACACTCTGATACACCCCACACCCCTCACTGTAACACTGATATACCCCACACCCCTCGCTGTAACATTCTGATATACCCCACACCCCTCACTATAACACTCTGATATATCCCACACCCCTCACTGTAACACTCTGATATACCCCACACCCCTCACTGTAACACTCTGATATACCCCACACCCCTCACTGTAACACACTCTGATATACCACACACCCCTCACTGTAACACTCTGATATACCCCTAACCCCTCACTGTAACACTCTGAAATACCCCACACTATAACACTCTGACATATCCCACAACCCTCACTGTAACACTCTGATATACCCCACACCCCTCACTGTAACACTCTGACATATCCCACACCCCTCACTGTAACACTCTGATATACCCCACACCCCTCATTGTAACACTCTGATATACCCCACAACCCTCACTGTAACACTGATATACCCCACACCCCTCACTGTAACACTGTGATATACCCCACACCCCTCACTGTAACACTCTGATATACCCCACTCCCGTCACTGTAACACTCTGATATATCCCACGCCCCGCACTGTAACACTCTGATATATCCCACACCCCGCACTGTAACACTCAGATATACCCCACTCCCCTCACTGTAACACTCTGATATACCCCACACCCCTCACTGTAACACTCTGATATACCCCACACCCCTCACTGAAACACTCTGATACACCCCACACCCCTCACTGTAACACTGATATACCCCACACCCCTCGCTGTAACACTCTGATATACCCCACACCCCTCACTATAACACTCTGATATATCCCACGCCCCTCACTGTAACACTCTGATATACCCCACACCCCTCACTGTAACACTCTGATATACCCCACACCCCTCACTGTAACACACTCTGATATACCACACACCCCTCACTGTAACACTCTGATATACCCCAAACCCCTCACTGTAACACTCTGAAATACCCCACACCCCTCACTATAACACTCTGACATATCCTTCAACCCTCACTGTAACACTCGGATATACCCCACATCCCTCACTGTAACACTCTGATATATCCCACACCCCTCACTGTAACACTCTGATATATCCAACACCCCTCACTGTAACACTCCGATATACCCCGCTCCCCTCACTGTAACACTCTGATATACCCCACTCCCCTCACTGGAACACTCTGATATACCCCACACCCCTCACTGTAACACTCTGATATACCCCACACCCCTCACTGTAACACTCTGATATACACCACTCCCCTCACTGTAACACTCTGATATATCCCACACCTCTCACTGTAACACTCTGATATACCCCACACCCCTCACTGTAACACTCTGATATACCCCACACCCCTCACTGTAACACTCTGATATACACCACTCCCCTCACTGTAACACTCTGATATATCCCACACCCCTCACTGTAACACTCTGATATACCCCACACCCCTCACTGTAACACTCTGATATACCCCACACCCCTCACTGTAACACTCCGATATACCCCGCTCCCCTCACTGTAACACTCTGATATACCCCACTCCCCTCACTGGAACACTCTGATATACCCCACACCCCTCACTGTAACACTCTGATATACCCCACACCCCTCACTGTAACACTCTGATATACACCACTCCCCTCACTGTAACACTCTGATATATCCCACACCCCTCACTGTAACACTCTGATATACCCCACACCCCTCACTGTAACACTCTGATATACCCCACACCCCTCACTGTAACACTCTGATGTACACCACTCCCCTCACTGTAACACTCTGATATATCCCACACCCCTCACTGTAACACTCTGATATACCCCACACCCCTCACTGGAACACTCTGATATACCCCACACCCCTCACTGTAACACTCTGATATACCCCACACCCCTCACTGTAACACTCTGATATACACCACTCCCCTCACTGTAACACTCCGATATACCCCACACCCCTCACTGTAACACTCTGATGTACACCACTCCCCTCACTGTAACACTCTGATATATCCCACACCCCTCACTGTAACACTCTGATATACCCCACACCCCTCACTGTAACACTCCGATATACCCCACACCCCTCACTGTAACACTCTGATGTACACCACTCCCCTCACTGTAACACTCTGATATATCCCACACCCCTCACTGTAACACTCTGATATACCCCACACCCCTCACTGTAACACTCTGATATACCCCACTCCGCTCACTGTAACACACTGATATATCCCACACCCCTCACTGTAACACTCTGATATACCCCACACCCCTCACTGTAACACTCTGATATACCCCACACCCCTCACTGTAACACTCTGATATACACCACTCCCCTCACTGTAACACTCTGATATATCCCACACCCCTGACTGTAACACTCTGATATACCCCACACCCCTCACTGTAACACTCTGATATATCCCACACCCCTGACTGTAACACTCTGATATATCCCACACCCCTGACTGTAACACTCTGATATATCCCACACCCCTCACTGTAACACTCTGATATACCCCACTCCCCTCACTGTAACACTCTGATAGACCCCACACCCCTCACTGTAACACTCAGTTATACCCCACTCCCCTCACTGTAACACTCTGATAGACCCCACACCCCTCACTGTAACACTCAGTTATACCCCACTCCCCTCACTGTAACACTCTGGTATATCCCACACCGCTCACTGTAACACTCTGATATACCCCACACCCCTCACTGTAACACTCTGATATACCCCACACCCCTCACTCTATCACTCTGATATACCCCACACCCCTCACTGTAACACTGATATACCCCACACCCCTCACTGTAACACTCTGATTTACCCCACACCCCTCACTGTAACACTCTGATATACCCCACACCCCTCACTGTAACACTCTGATATACCCCACACCCCTCACTGTAACACTCTGATATACCCCACACCCCTCACTGTAACACACTCTGATATACCACACACCCCTCACTGTAACACTCTGATATACCCCAAACCCCTCACTGTAACACTCTGAAATACCCCACACCCCTCACTATAACACTCTGACATATCCCACAACCCTCACTGTAACACTCTGATATACCCCACACCCCTCACTGTAACACTCTGATATATCCCACACCCCTCACTGTAACACTCTGGTATATCCCACACTGCTCACTGTAACACTCTGATATACCCCACACCCCTCACTGTAACACTCTGATATACCCCACACCCCTCACTGTATCACTCTGATATACCCCACACCCCTCACTGTAACACTGATATACCCCACACCCCTCACTGTAACACTCTGATTTACCCCACACCCCTCACTGTAACACTCTGATATACCCCACACCCCTCACTGTAACACTCTGATATACCCCACACCCCTCACTGAAACACTCTGATACACCCCACACCCCTCACTGTAACACTGATATACCCCACACCCCTCGCTGTAACATTCTGATATACCCCACACCCCTCACTATAACACTCTGATATATCCCACACCCCTCACTGTAACACTCTGATATACCCCACACCCCTCACTGTAACACTCTGATATACCCCACACCCCTCACTGTAACACACTCTGATATACCACACACCCCTCACTGTAACACTCTGATATACCCCTAACCCCTCACTGTAACACTCTGAAATACCCCACACTATAACACTCTGACATATCCCACAACCCTCACTGTAACACTCTGATATACCCCACACCCCTCACTGTAACACTCTGACATATCCCACACCCCTCACTGTAACACTCTGATATACCCCACACCCCTCATTGTAACACTCTGATATACCCCACAACCCTCACTGTAACACTGATATACCCCACACCCCTCACTGTAACACTGTGATATACCCCACACCCCTCACTGTAACACTCTGATATACCCCACTCCCGTCACTGTAACACTCTGATATATCCCACGCCCCGCACTGTAACACTCTGATATATCCCACACCCCGCACTGTAACACTCAGATATACCCCACTCCCCTCACTGTAACACTCTGATATACCCCACACCCCCTCACTGTATCACTATGATATACCCCACTCCCCTCACTGTAACACTCTGATATACCCCACACCCCTCACTGTAACACTCTGATATATCCCACACCCCTCACAGTAACACTCTGATATACCCCACTCCCCTCACTGGAACACTCAGATATACCCCACTCCCCTCACTGTAACACTCTGATATACCCCACACCCCCTCACTATATCACTATGATATACCCCACACCCCTCACTGTAACACTCTGATATATCCCACACCCCTCACTGTAACACTCTGATATACCCCACTCCCCTCACTGTAACACTCAGATATACCCCACTCCCCTCACTGTAACACTCTGATATACCCCATACCCCTCACTGTAGCACTCTGATATACCCCACTCCCCTCACTGTAACACTCTGATATACCCCACACCCCTCACTGTAACACTCAGATATACCCCACTCCCCTCACTGTAACACTCTGATATATCCCACACCCCTCACTGTAACACTCTGATATACCCCACACCCCTCACTGTAGCACTCTGATGTATCCCACACCTTTCACTGTATCACTCGTATATACCCCACACCCCTCACTCTAACACTCTGATATACCCCACACCCCTCACTGTAACACTGATATACCCCACACCCCTCACTGTAACACTCTGATTTACCCCACACCCCTCACTGTAACACTCTGATATACCCCACACCCCTCACTGTAACACTCTGATATACCCCACACCCCTCACTGTAACACTCTGATATACCCCACACCCCTCACTGTAACACACTCTGATATACCACACACCCCTCACTGTAACACTCTGATATACCCCAAACCCCTCACTGTAACACTCTGAAATACCCCACACCCCTCACTATAACACTCTGACATATCCCACAACCCTCACTGTAACACTCTGATATACCCCACACCCCTCACTGTAACACTCTGATATATCCCACACCCCTCACTGTAACACTCTGGTATATCCCACACTGCTCACTGTAACACTCTGATATACCCCACACCCCTCACTGTAACACTCTGATATACCCCACACCCCTCACTGTATCACTCTGATATACCCCACACCCCTCACTGTAACACTGATATACCCCACACCCCTCACTGTAACACTCTGATTTACCCCACACCCCTCACTGTAACACTCTGACATACCCCACACCCCTCACTGTAACACTCTGATATACCCCACACCCCTCACTGAAACACTCTGATACACCCCACACCCCTCACTGTAACACTGATATACCCCACACCCCTCGCTGTAACATTCTGATATACCCCACACCCCTCACTATAACACTCTGATATATCCCACACCCCTCACTGTAACACTCTGATATACCCCACACCCCTCACTGTAACACTCTGATATACCGCACACCCCTCACTGTAACACACTCTGATATACCACACACCCCTCACTGTAACACTCTGATATACCCCTAACCCCTCACTGTAACACTCTGAAATACCCCACACTATAACACTCTGACATATCCCACAACCCTCACTGTAACACTCTGATATACCCCACACCCCTCACTGTAACACTCTGACATATCCCACACCCCTCACTGTAACACTCTGATATACCCCACACCCCTCACTGTAACACTCTGATATACCCCACAACCCTCACTGTAACACTGATATACCCCACACCCCTCACTGTAACACTGTGATATACCCCACACCCCTCACTGTAACACTCTGATATACCCCACTCCCGTCACTGTAACACTCTGATATATCCCACGCCCCGCACTGTAACACTCTGATATATCCCACACCCCGCACTGTAACACTCAGATATACCCCACTCCCCTCACTGTAACACTCTGATATACCCCACACCCCCTCACTGTATCACTATGATATACCCCACTCCCCTCACTGTAACACTCTGATATACCCCACACCCCTCACTGTAACACTCTGATATATCCCACACCCCTCACAGTAACACTCTGATATACCCCACTCCCCTCACTGGAACACTCAGATATACCCCACTCCCCTCACTGTAACACTCTGATATACCCCACACCCCCTCACTATATCACTATGATATACCCCACACCCCTCACTGTAACACTCTGATATATCCCACACCCCTCACTGTAACACTCTGATATACCCCACTCCCCTCACTGTAACACTCAGATATACCCCACTCCCCTCACTGTAACACTCTGATATACCCCATACCCCTCACTGTAGCACTCTGATATACCCCACTCCCCTCACTGTAACACTCTGATATACCCCACACCCCTCACTGTAACACTCAGATATACCCCACTCCCCTCACTGTAACACTCTGATATATCCCACACCCCTCACTGTAACACTCTGATATACCCCACACCCCTCACTGTAACACTCTGATGTATCCCACACCTTTCACTGTATCACTCGTATATACCCCACACCCCTCACTCTAACACTGATATACCCCACACCCCTCACTGTAACACTCATATACCCGACACTTCTTACTGTAACGCTCTGATATACACCACACCCCTCACTGTAACATTCTGATATACCCCACACCCCTCACTGTGACACTGATATATCCCACACCCCTCACTGTAACACTCTGACATACCCCACACCCCTCACTGTAACACTCTCTGATATATCCCACTCCCCTCACTGTAACACTCTGATATACCCCACACCCCTCACTGGAACACTCAGATATACCCCACTCCCCTCACTGTAACACTCTGATATGCCCCACACCCCTCACTGTAACACTCTGATATATCCCACACCCCTCACTGTAACACTCTGATATACCCCACACCCCCTCACTGTATCACTATGATATACCCCACGCCCCTCACTGTAACACTCTGATATACCCCACACCCCTCACTGTAACACTCTGATATATCCCACACCCCTCACAGTAACACTCTGATATACACCACTCCCCTCACTGTAACACTCTGATATACCCCACACCCCTCACTGCATCACTATGATATACCCCACACCCCTCACTGTAACACTCTGATATATCCCACACCCCTCACTGTAACACTCTGATATACCCCACACCCCTCACTGTAACACTCCGATATATCCCACACCCATCACTGAAACACTCTGATATACCCTACTCCCCTCACTGCTACACTCTGATATACCCCACACCCCTCACTGTAACACTCTGATATACCCCACTCCCCTCACTGTAACACTCTGATATATCCCACACCCCTCACTGTAACACTCTGATATACCCCACTCCCCTCACTGTAACACTCTGATATATCCCACACCCCTCACTGTAACACTCTGATATACCGAAATCCCCTCACTGTAACACTCTGATATACCCCACACCCCTCACTGTAACACACTGATACACACCACACCCCTCACTGTAACACTCTGATATACCCCACACCCCTCACTGTAACACTCTGATGTATCCCACACCTTTCACTGTATCACTCTGATATACCCCACACCCCTCACTGTAACACTGATATACCCGACATTTCTTACTGTAACGCTCTGATATACACCACACCCCTCACTGTAACATTCTGATATACCCCACACCCCTCACTGTGACACTGATATATCGCACACCCCTCACTGTAAGACTCTGATATACCCCACACCCCTCACTGTAACACTGATATACCCCACACCCCTCACTGTAACACTCTGATATACCCCACACCCCTCACTGTAACACTCTGATATACCCCACACCCCTCACTGTAACACTGATATACCCCACACCCCTCACTGTAACACTCTGATATACCCCACACCCCTCACTGTAACACTCTGATATACCCCACTCCCCTCACTGTAACACTCTGATATATCCCACACCCCTCACTGTAATGCTCTGATATATCTCACACCCCCTCACTGTATCACTATGATATTCCCCACTCCCCTCACTGTAACACTCTGATATACCCCACACCCCTCACTGTAACACTCTGATATACCCCACACCCCTCACTGTAACACTCTGATATATCCCACACCCCTCACTGTAACACTCTGATATATCCCACACCCCTCACTGTAACACTCTGATATATCCAACACCCCTCACTGTAACACTCTGATATATCCCACACCCCTCACTGTAACACTCTGATATACCCCACACCCCTCACTGTAACACTCTGATATACCCCACTCCCCTCACTGTAACACTCTGATATACCCCACTCCCCTCACTGGAACACTCAGATATACCCCACTCCCCTCACTGTAACACTCTGATATACCCCACTCCCCTCACTGGAACACTCAGATATACCCCACTCCCCTCACTGTAACACTCTGATATACCCCACACAACTCACTGTAACACTCTGATATATCCCACACCCCTCACTGTAACACTCTTATATACCCCACTCCCATCACTGTAACACTCTGATATACCCCACACCCCTCACTGTAACACTCAGATATACCCCACTCCCCTCACTGTAACACTCTGATATATCCCACACCCCTCACTGTAACACTCTGATATACCCCACTCCCCTCACTGTAACACTCTGATATACCCCACACCCCTCACTGTAACACTCAGATATACCCCACACCCCTCACTGTAACACTCTGATATACCCCACTCCCCTCACTGTAACACTGATATACCCCACACCCCTCACTGTAACACTCTGATATACCCCACTCCCCTCACTGTAACACTCTGATATACCCCACACTCCCTCACTGTATTACTATGATATACACCACACCCCTCACTATAACACTCTGATATATCCCACACCCCTCACTGTAACACTCTGATATACCCCACTCCCCTCACTGTAACACTCTGATATACCCCACACCCCTCATTGTAACACTCTGATATATCCCACACCCCTCACTGTAACACTCTGATATACACCACACCCCTCACTGTAACACTCTGATATACCCCACACCCCTCATTGTAACACTCTGATATATCCCACACCCCTCACTGTAACACTCTGATATACCCCACTCCCCTCACTGTAACACTCTGATAGACCCCACACCCCTCACTGTAACACTCAGTTATACCCCACTCCCCTCACTGTAACACTCTGGTATACCCCACACCCCTCACTGTAACACTCTGATATACCCCACACCCCTCACTGTATCACTCTGATATACCCCACACCCCTCACTGTAACACTGATATACCCCATACCCCTCACTGTAACACTCTGATTTACCCCACACCCCTCACTGTAACACTCTGATATACCCCACACCCCTCACTGTAACACTCTGATATACCCCACACCCCTCACTGAAACACTCTGATACACCCCACACCCCTCACTGTAACACTGATATACCCCACACCCCTCGCTGTATCACTCTGATATACCCCACACCCCTCACTATAACACTCTGATATATCCCACGCCCCTCACTGTAACACTCTGATATAACCCACACCCCTCACTGTAACACTCTGATATACCCCACACCCCTCACTGTAACACACTCTGATATACCACACACCCCTCACTGTAACACTCTGATATACCCCAAACCCCTCACTGTAACACTCTGAAATACCCCACACCCCTCACTATAACACTCTGACATATCCTTCAACCCTCACTGTAACACTCGGATATACCCCACACCCCTCACTGTAACACTCTGATATATCCCACACCCCTCACTGTAACACTCTGATATATCCAACACCCCTCACTGTAACACTCCGATATACCCCGCTCCCCTCACTGTAACACTCTGATATACCCCACTCCCCTCACTGGAACACTCTGATATACCCCACACCCCTCACTGTAACACTCTGATATACCCCACACCCCTCACTGTAACACTCTGATATACACCACTCCCCTCACTGTAACACTCTGATATATCCCACACCTCTCACTGTAACACTCTGATATACCCCACACCCCTCACTGTAACACTCTGATATACCCCACACCCCTCACTGTAACACTCTGATATACACCACTCCCCTCACTGTAACACTCTGATATATCCCACACCCCTCACTGTAACACTCTGATATACCCCACACCCCTCACTGTAACACTCTGATATACCCCACACCCCTCACTGTAACACTCCGATATACCCCGCTCCCCTCACTGTAACACTCTGATATACCCCACTCCCCTCACTGGAACACTCTGATATACCCCACACCCCTCACTGTAACTCTCTGATATACCCCACACCCCTCACTGTAACACTCTGATATACACCACTCCCCTCACTGTAACACTCTGATATATCCCACACCCCTCACTGTAACACTCTGATATACCCCACACCCCTCACTGTAACACTCTGATATACCCCACACCCCTCACTGTAACACTCTGATATACCCCACTCCCCTCACTGTAACACTCTGATATACACCACTCCCCTCACTGTAACACTCTGATATATCCCACACCCCTGACTGTAACACTCTGATATACCCCACACCCCTCACTGTAACACTCTGATATACCCCACACCCCTCACTGTAACACTCTGATATACCCCACACCCCTCACTGAAACACTCTGATACACCCCACACCCCTCACTGTAACACTGATATACCCCACACCCCTCGCTGTAACACTCTGATATACCCCACACCCCTCACTATAACACTCTGATATATCCCACGCCCCTCACTGTAACACTCTGATATACCCCACACCCCTCACTGTAACACTCTGATATACCCCACACCCCTCACTGTAACACACTCTGATATACCACACACCCCTCACTGTAACACTCTGATATACCCCAAACCCCTCACTGTAACACTCTGAAATACCCCACACCCCTCACTATAACACTCTGACATATCCTTCAACCCTCACTGTAATACTCGGATATACCCCACACCCCTCACTGTAACACTCTGATATATCCCACACCCCTCACTGTAACACTCTGATATATCCAACACCCCTCACTGTAACACTCCGATATACCCCGCTCCCCTCACTGTAACACTCTGATATACCCCACTCCCCTCACTGGAACACTCTGATATACCCCACACCCCTCACTGTAACACTCTGATATACCCCACACCCCTCACTGTAACACTCTGATATACACCACTCCCCTCACTGTAACACTCTGATATATCCCACACCTCTCACTGTAACACTCTGATATACCCCACACCCCTCACTGTAACACTCTGATATACCCCACACCCCTCACTGTAACACTCTGATATACACCACTCCCCTCACTGTAACACTCTGATATATCCCACACCCCTCACTGTAACACTCTGATATACCCCACACCCCTCACTGTAACACTCTGATATACCCCACACCCCTCACTGTAACACTCCGATATACCCCGCTCCCCTCACTGTAACACTCTGATATACCCCACTCCCCTCACTGGAACACTCTGATATACCCCACACCCCTCACTGTAACACTCTGATATACCCCACACCCCTCACTGTAACACTCTGATATACACCACTCCCCTCACTGTAACACTCTGATATATCCCACACCCCTCACTGTAACACTCTGATATACCCCACACCCCTCACTGTAACACTCTGATATACCCCACACCCCTCACTGTAACACTCTGATGTACACCACTCCCCTCACTGTAACACTCTGATATATCCCACACCCCTCACTGTAACACTCTGATATACCCCACACCCCTCACTGGAACACTCTGATATACCCCACACCCCTCACTGTAACACTCTGATATACCCCACACCCCTCACTGTAACACTCTGATATACACCACTCCCCTCACTGTAACACTCCGATATACCCCACACCCCTCACTGTAACACTCTGATGTACACCACTCCCCTCACTGTAACACTCTGATATATCCCACACCCCTCACTGTAACACTCTGATATACCCCACACCCCTCACTGTAACACTCCGATATACCCCACACCCCTCACTGTAACACTCTGATGTACACCACTCCCCTCACTGTAACACTCTGATATATCCCACACCCCTCACTGTAACACTCTGATATACCCCACACCCCTCACTGTAACACTCTGATATACCCCACTCCGCTCACTGTAACACACTGATATATCCCACACCCCTCACTGTAACACTCTGATATACCCCACACCCCTCACTGTAACACTCTGATATACCCCACACCCCTCACTGTAACACTCTGATATACACCACTCCCCTCACTGTAACACTCTGATATATCCCACACCCCTGACTGTAACACTCTGATATACCCCACACCCCTCACTGTAACACTCTGATATATCCCACACCCCTGACTGTAACACTCTGATATATCCCACACCCCTGACTGTAACACTCTGATATATCCCACACCCCTCACTGTAACACTCTGATATACCCCACTCCCCTCACTGTAACACTCTGATAGACCCCACACCCCTCACTGTAACACTCAGTTATACCCCACTCCCCTCACTGTAACACTCTGATAGACCCCACACCCCTCACTGTAACACTCAGTTATACCCCACTCCCCTCACTGTAACACTCTGGTATATCCCACACCGCTCACTGTAACACTCTGATATACCCCACACCCCTCACTGTAACACTCTGATATACCCCACACCCCTCACTCTATCACTCTGATATACCCCACACCCCTCACTGTAACACTGATATACCCCACACCCCTCACTGTAACACTCTGATTTACCCCACACCCCTCACTGTAACACTCTGATATACCCCACACCCCTCACTGTAACACTCTGATATACCCCACACCCCTCACTGTAACACTCTGATATACCCCACACCCCTCACTGTAACACACTCTGATATACCACACACCCCTCACTGTAACACTCTGATATACCCCAAACCCCTCACTGTAACACTCTGAAATACCCCACACCCCTCACTATAACACTCTGACATATCCCACAACCCTCACTGTAACACTCTGATATACCCCACACCCCTCACTGTAACACTCTGATATATCCCACACCCCTCACTGTAACACTCTGGTATATCCCACACTGCTCACTGTAACACTCTGATATACCCCACACCCCTCACTGTAACACTCTGATATACCCCACACCCCTCACTGTATCACTCTGATATACCCCACACCCCTCACTGTAACACTGATATACCCCACACCCCTCACTGTAACACTCTGATTTACCCCACACCCCTCACTGTAACACTCTGATATACCCCACACCCCTCACTGTAACACTCTGATATACCCCACACCCCTCACTGAAACACTCTGATACACCCCACACCCCTCACTGTAACACTGATATACCCCACACCCCTCGCTGTAACATTCTGATATACCCCACACCCCTCACTATAACACTCTGATATATCCCACACCCCTCACTGTAACACTCTGATATACCCCACACCCCTCACTGTAACACTCTGATATACCCCACACCCCTCACTGTAACACACTCTGATATACCACACACCCCTCACTGTAACACTCTGATATACCCCTAACCCCTCACTGTAACACTCTGAAATACCCCACACTATAACACTCTGACATATCCCACAACCCTCACTGTAACACTCTGATATACCCCACACCCCTCACTGTAACACTCTGACATATCCCACACCCCTCACTGTAACAGTCTGATATACCCCACACCCCTCATTGTAACACTCTGATATACCCCACAACCCTCACTGTAACACTGATATACCCCACACCCCTCACTGTAACACTGTGATATACCCCACACCCCTCACTGTAACACTCTGATATACCCCACTCCCGTCACTGTAACACTCTGATATATCCCACGCCCCGCACTGTAACACTCTGATATATCCCACACCCCGCACTGTAACACTCAGATATACCCCACTCCCCTCACTGTAACACTCTGATATACCCCACACCCCTCACTGTAACACTCTGATATACCCCACACCCCTCACTGAAACACTCTGATACACCCCACACCCCTCACTGTAACACTGATATACCCCACACCCCTCGCTGTAACACTCTGATATACCCCACACCCCTCACTATAACACTCTGATATATCCCACGCCCCTCACTGTAACACTCTGATATACCCCACACCCCTCACTGTAACACTCTGATATACCCCACACCCCTCACTGTAACACACTCTGATATACCACACACCCCTCACTGTAACACTCTGATATACCCCAAACCCCTCACTGTAACACTCTGAAATACCCCACACCCCTCACTATAACACTCTGACATATCCTTCAACCCTCACTGTAACACTCGGATATACCCCACATCCCTCACTGTAACACTCTGATATATCCCACACCCCTCACTGTAACACTCTGATATATCCAACACCCCTCACTGTAACACTCCGATATACCCCGCTCCCCTCACTGTAACACTCTGATATACCCCACTCCCCTCACTGGAACACTCTGATATACCCCACACCCCTCACTGTAACACTCTGATATACCCCACACCCCTCACTGTAACACTCTGATATACACCACTCCCCTCACTGTAACACTCTGATATATCCCACACCTCTCACTGTAACACTCTGATATACCCCACACCCCTCACTGTAACACTCTGATATACCCCACACCCCTCACTGTAACACTCTGATATACACCACTCCCCTCACTGTAACACTCTGATATATCCCACACCCCTCACTGTAACACTCTGATATACCCCACACCCCTCACTGTAACACTCTGATATACCCCACACCCCTCACTGTAACACTCCGATATACCCCGCTCCCCTCACTGTAACACTCTGATATACCCCACTCCCCTCACTGGAACACTCTGATATACCCCACACCCCTCACTGTAACACTCTGATATACCCCACACCCCTCACTGTAACACTCTGATATACACCACTCCCCTCACTGTAACACTCTGATATATCCCACACCCCTCACTGTAACACTCTGATATACCCCACACCCCTCACTGTAACACTCTGATATACCCCACACCCCTCACTGTAACACTCTGATGTACACCACTCCCCTCACTGTAACACTCTGATATATCCCACACCCCTCACTGTAACACTCTGATATACCCCACACCCCTCACTGGAACACTCTGATATACCCCACACCCCTCACTGTAACACTCTGATATACCCCACACCCCTCACTGTAACACTCTGATATACACCACTCCCCTCACTGTAACACTCCGATATACCCCACACCCCTCACTGTAACACTCTGATGTACACCACTCCCCTCACTGTAACACTCTGATATATCCCACACCCCTCACTGTAACACTCTGATATACCCCACACCCCTCACTGTAACACTCCGATATACCCCACACCCCTCACTGTAACACTCTGATGTACACCACTCCCCTCACTGTAACACTCTGATATATCCCACACCCCTCACTGTAACACTCTGATATACCCCACACCCCTCACTGTAACACTCTGATATACCCCACTCCGCTCACTGTAACACACTGATATATCCCACACCCCTCACTGTAACACTCTGATATACCCCACACCCCTCACTGTAACACTCTGATATACCCCACACCCCTCACTGTAACACTCTGATATACACCACTCCCCTCACTGTAACACTCTGATATATCCCACACCCCTGACTGTAACACTCTGATATACCCCACACCCCTCACTGTAACACTCTGATATATCCCACACCCCTGACTGTAACACTCTGATATATCCCACACCCCTGACTGTAACACTCTGATATATCCCACACCCCTCACTGTAACACTCTGATATACCCCACTCCCCTCACTGTAACACTCTGATAGACCCCACACCCCTCACTGTAACACTCAGTTATACCCCACTCCCCTCACTGTAACACTCTGATAGACCCCACACCCCTCACTGTAACACTCAGTTATACCCCACTCCCCTCACTGTAACACTCTGGTATATCCCACACCGCTCACTGTAACACTCTGATATACCCCACACCCCTCACTGTAACACTCTGATATACCCCACACCCCTCACTCTATCACTCTGATATACCCCACACCCCTCACTGTAACACTGATATACCCCACACCCCTCACTGTAACACTCTGATTTACCCCACACCCCTCACTGTAACACTCTGATATACCCCACACCCCTCACTGTAACACTCTGATATACCCCACACCCCTCACTGTAACACTCTGATATACCCCACACCCCTCACTGTAACACACTCTGATATACCACACACCCCTCACTGTAACACTCTGATATACCCCAAACCCCTCACTGTAACACTCTGAAATACCCCACACCCCTCACTATAACACTCTGACATATCCCACAACCCTCACTGTAACACTCTGATATACCCCACACCCCTCACTGTAACACTCTGATATATCCCACACCCCTCACTGTAACACTCTGGTATATCCCACACTGCTCACTGTAACACTCTGATATACCCCACACCCCTCACTGTAACACTCTGATATACCCCACACCCCTCACTGTATCACTCTGATATACCCCACACCCCTCACTGTAACACTGATATACCCCACACCCCTCACTGTAACACTCTGATTTACCCCACACCCCTCACTGTAACACTCTGATATACCCCACACCCCTCACTGTAACACTCTGATATACCCCACACCCCTCACTGAAACACTCTGATACACCCCACACCCCTCACTGTAACACTGATATACCCCACACCCCTCGCTGTAACATTCTGATATACCCCACACCCCTCACTATAACACTCTGATATATCCCACACCCCTCACTGTAACACTCTGATATACCCCACACCCCTCACTGTAACACTCTGATATACCCCACACCCCTCACTGTAACACACTCTGATATACCACACACCCCTCACTGTAACACTCTGATATACCCCTAACCCCTCACTGTAACACTCTGAAATACCCCACACTATAACACTCTGACATATCCCACAACCCTCACTGTAACACTCTGATATACCCCACACCCCTCACTGTAACACTCTGACATATCCCACACCCCTCACTGTAACACTCTGATATACCCCACACCCCTCATTGTAACACTCTGATATACCCCACAACCCTCACTGTAACACTGATATACCCCACACCCCTCACTGTAACACTGTGATATACCCCACACCCCTCACTGTAACACTCTGATATACCCCACTCCCGTCACTGTAACACTCTGATATATCCCACGCCCCGCACTGTAACACTCTGATATATCCCACACCCCGCACTGTAACACTCAGATATACCCCACTCCCCTCACTGTAACACTCTGATATACCCCACACCCCCTCACTGTATCACTATGATATACCCCACTCCCCTCACTGTAACACTCTGATATACCCCACACCCCTCACTGTAACACTCTGATATATCCCACACCCCTCACAGTAACACTCTGATATACCCCACTCCCCTCACTGGAACACTCAGATATACCCCACTCCCCTCACTGTAACACTCTGATATACCCCACACCCCCTCACTATATCACTATGATATACCCCACACCCCTCACTGTAACACTCTGATATATCCCACACCCCTCACTGTAACACTCTGATATACCCCACTCCCCTCACTGTAACACTCAGATATACCCCACTCCCCTCACTGTAACACTCTGATATACCCCATACCCCTCACTGTAGCACTCTGATATACCCCACTCCCCTCACTGTAACACTCTGATATACCCCACACCCCTCACTGTAACACTCAGATATACCCCACTCCCCTCACTGTAACACTCTGATATATCCCACACCCCTCACTGTAACACTCTGATATACCCCACACCCCTCACTGTAGCACTCTGATGTATCCCACACCTTTCACTGTATCACTCGTATATACCCCACACCCCTCACTCTAACACTCTGATATACCCCACACCCCTCACTGTAACACTGATATACCCCACACCCCTCACTGTAACACTCTGATTTACCCCACACCCCTCACTGTAACACTCTGATATACCCCACACCCCTCACTGTAACACTCTGATATACCCCACACCCCTCACTGTAACACTCTGATATACCCCACACCCCTCACTGTAACACACTCTGATATACCACACACCCCTCACTGTAACACTCTGATATACCCCAAACCCCTCACTGTAACACTCTGAAATACCCCACACCCCTCACTATAACACTCTGACATATCCCACAACCCTCACTGTAACACTCTGATATACCCCACACCCCTCACTGTAACACTCTGATATATCCCACACCCCTCACTGTAACACTCTGGTATATCCCACACTGCTCACTGTAACACTCTGATATACCCCACACCCCTCACTGTAACACTCTGATATACCCCACACCCCTCACTGTATCACTCTGATATACCCCACACCCCTCACTGTAACACTGATATACCCCACACCCCTCACTGTAACACTCTGATTTACCCCACACCCCTCACTGTAACACTCTGACATACCCCACACCCCTCACTGTAACACTCTGATATACCCCACACCCCTCACTGAAACACTCTGATACACCCCACACCCCTCACTGTAACACTGATATACCCCACACCCCTCGCTGTAACATTCTGATATACCCCACACCCCTCACTATAACACTCTGATATATCCCACACCCCTCACTGTAACACTCTGATATACCCCACACCCCTCACTGTAACACTCTGATATACCGCACACCCCTCACTGTAACACACTCTGATATACCACACACCCCTCACTGTAACACTCTGATATACCCCTAACCCCTCACTGTAACACTCTGAAATACCCCACACTATAACACTCTGACATATCCCACAACCCTCACTGTAACACTCTGATATACCCCACACCCCTCACTGTAACACTCTGACATATCCCACACCCCTCACTGTAACACTCTGATATACCCCACACCCCTCACTGTAACACTCTGATATACCCCACAACCCTCACTGTAACACTGATATACCCCACACCCCTCACTGTAACACTGTGATATACCCCACACCCCTCACTGTAACACTCTGATATACCCCACTCCCGTCACTGTAACACTCTGATATATCCCACGCCCCGCACTGTAACACTCTGATATATCCCACACCCCGCACTGTAACACTCAGATATACCCCACTCCCCTCACTGTAACACTCTGATATACCCCACACCCCCTCACTGTATCACTATGATATACCCCACTCCCCTCACTGTAACACTCTGATATACCCCACACCCCTCACTGTAACACTCTGATATATCCCACACCCCTCACAGTAACACTCTGATATACCCCACTCCCCTCACTGGAACACTCAGATATACCCCACTCCCCTCACTGTAACACTCTGATATACCCCACACCCCCTCACTATATCACTATGATATACCCCACACCCCTCACTGTAACACTCTGATATATCCCACACCCCTCACTGTAACACTCTGATATACCCCACTCCCCTCACTGTAACACTCAGATATACCCCACTCCCCTCACTGTAACACTCTGATATACCCCATACCCCTCACTGTAGCACTCTGATATACCCCACTCCCCTCACTGTAACACTCTGATATACCCCACACCCCTCACTGTAACACTCAGATATACCCCACTCCCCTCACTGTAACACTCTGATATATCCCACACCCCTCACTGTAACACTCTGATATACCCCACACCCCTCACTGTAACACTCTGATGTATCCCACACCTTTCACTGTATCACTCGTATATACCCCACACCCCTCACTCTAACACTGATATACCCCACACCCCTCACTGTAACACTCATATACCCGACACTTCTTACTGTAACGCTCTGATATACACCACACCCCTCACTGTAACATTCTGATATACCCCACACCCCTCACTGTGACACTGATATATCCCACACCCCTCACTGTAACACTCTGACATACCCCACACCCCTCACTGTAACACTCTCTGATATATCCCACACCCCTCATTGTAACACTCTGATATCCCCCACACCCCTCACTGTAACACTCTGATATATCCCTCACCCCTCACTGTAACACTCTGATATATCCCGCACCCCTCACTGTAACACTCTGATATACCGCACACCCCTCACTGTAACACTCTGATATACCCCACACCCTCACTGTAACACACTGATATACACGACACACCTCACTGTAACACTCTGATACACCCCACACCCCTCACTGTAACACTCTGATATAACCCACACCCCCTCACTGTAACACTCTGATATACCCCACACCCCTCACTGTAACACTCTGATATACCCCACACCCCTCACTGTAACACTCTGATATACCCCACACCCCTCACTGTAACACTCTGATATACCCCACACCCCTCACTGTAACACTCTGATATATCCCACACCCCTCACTGTAACACTCTGATATATCCCACACCCCTCACTGTAACACTCTGATATATCCAACACCCCTCACTGTAACACTCTGATATACCCCACACCCCTCACTGTAACACTCTGATATACACCACTCCCCTCACTGTAACACTCTGATATATCCCACACCCCTCACTGTAACACTCTGATATACCCCACACCCCTCACTGTAAAACTCTGATATACCCCACACCCCTCACTGTAACACTCCGATATACCCCGCTCCCCTCACTGTAACACTCTGATATACCCCACTCCCCTCACTGGAACACTCTGATATACCCCACACCCCTCACTGTAACACTCTGATATACCCCACACCCCTCACTGTAACACTCTGATATACACCACTCCCCTCACTGTAACACTCTGATATATCCCACACCCCTCACTGTAACACTCTGATATACCCCACACCCCTCACTGTAACACTCTGATATACCCCACACCCCTCACTGTAACACTCTGATGTACACCACTCCCCTCACTGTAACACTCTGATATATCCCACACCCCTCACTGTAACACTCTGATATACCCCACACCCCTCACTGTAACACTCTGATATACCCCACTCCGCTCACTGTAACACACTGATATATCCCACACCCCTCACTGTAACACTCTGATATACCCCACACCCCTCACTGTAACACTCTGATATACCCCACACCCCTCACTGTAACACTCTGATATACACCACTCCCCTCACTGTAACACTCTGATATATCCCACACCCCTGACTGTAACACTCTGATATACCCCACACCCCTCACTGTAACACTCTGATATATCCCACACCCCTGACTGTAACACTCTGATATATCCCACACCCCTGACTGTAACACTCTGATATATCCCACACCCCTCACTGTAACACTCTGATATACCCCACTCCCCTCACTGTAACACTCTGATAGACCCCACACCCCTCACTGTAACACTCAGTTATACCCCACTCCCCTCACTGTAACACTCTGATAGACCCCACACCCCTCACTGTAACACTCAGTTATACCCCACTCCCCTCACTGTCACACTCTGGTATATCCCACACCGCTCACTGTAACACTCTGATATACCCCACACCCCTTACTGTAACACTCTGATATACCCCACACCCCTCACTGTATCACTCTGATATACCCCACACCCCTCACTGTAACACTGATATACCCCACACCCCTCACTGTAACACTCTGATTTACCCCACACCCCTCACTGTAACACTCTGATATACCCCACACCCCTCACTGTAACACTCTGATATACCCCACACCCCTCACTGTAACACTCTGATATACCCCACACCCCTCACTGTAACACACTCTGATATACCACACACCCCTCACTGTAACACTCTGATATACCCCAAACCCCTCACTGTAACACTCTGATATATCCCACACCCCTCACTGTAACACTCTGATATACCCCACACCCCTCACTGTAGCACTCTGATGTATCCCACACCTTTCACTGTATCACTCGTATATACCCCACACCCCTCACTCTAACACTCTGATATACCCCACACCCCTCACTGTAACACTGATATACCCCACACCCCTCACTGTAACACTCTGATTTACCCCACACCCCTCACTGTAACACTCTGATATACCCCACACCCCTCACTGTAACACTCTGATATACCCCACACCCCTCACTGTAACACTCTGATATACCCCACACCCCTCACTGTAACACACTCTGATATACCACACACCCCTCACTGTAACACTCTGATATACCCCAAACCCCTCACTGTAACACTCTGAAATACCCCACACCCCTCACTATAACACTCTGACATATCCCACAACCCTCACTGTAACACTCTGATATACCCCACACCCCTCACTGTAACACTCTGATATATCCCACACCCCTCACTGTAACACTCTGGTATATCCCACACTGCTCACTGTAACACTCTGATATACCCCACACCCCTCACTGTAACACTCTGATATACCCCACACCCCTCACTGTATCACTCTGATATACCCCACACCCCTCACTGTAACACTGATATACCCCACACCCCTCACTGTAACACTCTGATTTAACCCAAACCCCTCACTGTAACACTCTGACATACCCCACACCCCTCACTGTAACACTCTGATATACCGCACACCCCTCACTGAAACACTCTGATACACCCCACACCCCTCACTGTAACACTGATATACCCCACACCCCTCGCTGTAACATTCTGATATACCCCACACCCCTCACTATAACACTCTGATATATCCCACACCCCTCACTGTAACACTCTGATATACCCCACACCCCTCACTGTAACACTCTGATATACCGCACACCCCTCACTGTAACACACTCTGATATACCACACACCCCTCACTGTAACACTCTGATATACCCCTAACCCCTCACTGTAACACTCTGAAATACCCCACACTATAACACTCTGACATATCCCACAACCCTCACTGTAACACTCTGATATACCCCACACCCCTCACTGTAACACTCTGACATATCCCACACCCCTCACTGTAACACTCTGATATACCCCACACCCCTCACTGTAACACTCTGATATACCCCACAACCCTCACTGTAACACTGATATACCCCACACCCCTCACTGTAACACTGTGATATACCCCACACCCCTCACTGTAACACTCTGATATACCCCACTCCCGTCACTGTAACACTCTGATATATCCCACGCCCCGCACTGTAACACTCTGATATATCCCACACCCCGCACTGTAACACTCAGATATACCCCACTCCCCTCACTGTAACACTCTGATATACCCCACACCCCCTCACTGTATCACTATGATATACCCCACTCCCCTCACTGTAACACTCTGATATACCCCACACCCCTCACTGTAACACTCTGATATATCCCACACCCCTCACAGTAACACTCTGATATACCCCACTCCCCTCACTGGAACACTCAGATATACCCCACTCCCCTCACTGTAACACTCTGATATACCCCACACCCCCTCACTATATCACTATGATATACCCCACACCCCTCACTGTAACACTCTGATATATCCCACACCCCTCACTGTAACACTCTGATATACCCCACTCCCCTCACTGTAACACTCAGATATACCCCACTCCCCTCACTGTAACACTCTGATATACCCCATACCCCTCACTGTAGCACTCTGATATACCCCACTCCCCTCACTGTAACACTCTGATATACCCCACACCCCTCACTGTAACACTCAGATATACCCCACTCCCCTCACTGTAACACTCTGATATATCCCACACCCCTCACTGTAACACTCTGATATACCCCACACCCCTCACTGTAACACTCTGATGTATCCCACACCTTTCACTGTATCACTCGTATATACCCCACACCCCTCACTCTAACACTGATATACCCCACACCCCTCACTGTAACACTCATATACCCGACACTTCTTACTGTAACGCTCTGATATACACCACACCCCTCACTGTAACATTCTGATATACCCCACACCCCTCACTGTGACACTGATATATCCCACACCCCTCACTGTAACACTCTGACATACCCCACACCCCTCACTGTAACACTCTCTGATATATCCCACACCCCTCATTGTAACACTCTGATATCCCCCACACCCCTCACTGTAACACTCTGATATATCCCTCACCCCTCACTGTAACACTCTGATATATCCCGCACCCCTCACTGTAACACTCTGATATACCGCACACCCCTCACTGTAACACTCTGATATACCCCACACCCTCACTGTAACACACTGATATACACGACACACCTCACTGTAACACTCTGATACACCCCACACCCCTCACTGTAACACTCTGATATAACCCACACCCCCTCACTGTAACACTCTGATATACCCCACACCCCTCACTGTAACACTCTGATATACCCCACACCCCTCACTGTAACACTCTGATATACCCCACACCCCTCACTGTAACACTCTGATATACCCCACACCCCTCACTGTAACACTCTGATATATCCCACACCCCTCACTGTAACACTCTGATATATCCCACACCCCTCACTGTAACACTCTGATATATCCAACACCCCTCACTGTAACACTCTGATATACCCCACACCCCTCACTGTAACACTCTGATATACACCACTCCCCTCACTGTAACACTCTGATATATCCCACACCCCTCACTGTAACACTCTGATATACCCCACACCCCTCACTGTAAAACTCTGATATACCCCACACCCCTCACTGTAACACTCCGATATACCCCGCTCCCCTCACTGTAACACTCTGATATACCCCACTCCCCTCACTGGAACACTCTGATATACCCCACACCCCTCACTGTAACACTCTGATATACCCCACACCCCTCACTGTAACACTCTGATATACACCACTCCCCTCACTGTAACACTCTGATATATCCCACACCCCTCACTGTAACACTCTGATATACCCCACACCCCTCACTGTAACACTCTGATATACCCCACACCCCTCACTGTAACACTCTGATGTACACCACTCCCCTCACTGTAACACTCTGATATATCCCACACCCCTCACTGTAACACTCTGATATACCCCACACCCCTCACTGTAACACTCTGATATACCCCACTCCGCTCACTGTAACACACTGATATATCCCACACCCCTCACTGTAACACTCTGATATACCCCACACCCCTCACTGTAACACTCTGATATACCCCACACCCCTCACTGTAACACTCTGATATACACCACTCCCCTCACTGTAACACTCTGATATATCCCACACCCCTGACTGTAACACTCTGATATACCCCACACCCCTCACTGTAACACTCTGATATATCCCACACCCCTGACTGTAACACTCTGATATATCCCACACCCCTGACTGTAACACTCTGATATATCCCACACCCCTCACTGTAACACTCTGATATACCCCACTCCCCTCACTGTAACACTCTGATAGACCCCACACCCCTCACTGTAACACTCAGTTATACCCCACTCCCCTCACTGTAACACTCTGATAGACCCCACACCCCTCACTGTAACACTCAGTTATACCCCACTCCCCTCACTGTCACACTCTGGTATATCCCACACCGCTCACTGTAACACTCTGATATACCCCACACCCCTTACTGTAACACTCTGATATACCCCACACCCCTCACTGTATCACTCTGATATACCCCACACCCCTCACTGTAACACTGATATACCCCACACCCCTCACTGTAACACTCTGATTTACCCCACACCCCTCACTGTAACACTCTGATATACCCCACACCCCTCACTGTAACACTCTGATATACCCCACACCCCTCACTGTAACACTCTGATATACCCCACACCCCTCACTGTAACACACTCTGATATACCACACACCCCTCACTGTAACACTCTGATATACCCCAAACCCCTCACTGTAACACTCTGAAATACCCCACACCCCTCACTATAACACTCTGACATATCCCACAACCCTCACTGTAACACTCTGATATACCCCACACCCCTCACTGTAACACTCTGATATATCCCACACCCCTCACTGTAACACTCTGGTATATCCCACACTGCTCACTGTAACACTCTGATATACCCCACACCCCTCACTGTAACACTCTGATATACCCCACACCCCTCACTGTATCACTCTGATATACCCCACACCCCTCACTGTAACACTGATATACCCCACACCCCTCACTGTAACACTCTGATTTACCCCACACCCCTCACTGTAACACTCTGATATACCCCACACCCCTCACTGTAACACTCTGATATACCCCACACCCCTCACTGAAACACTCTGATACACCCCACACCTCTCACTGTAACACTGATATACCCCACACCCCTCGCTGTAACATTCTGATATACCCCACACCCCTCACTATAACACTCTGATATATCCCACACCCCTCACTGTAACACTCTGATATACCCCACACCCCTCACTGTAACACTCTGATATACCCCACACCCCTCACTGTAACACACTCTGATATACCACACACCCCTCACTGTAACACTCTGATATACCCCTAACCCCTCACTGTAACACTCTGAAATACCCCACACTATAACACTCTGACATATCCCACAACCCTCACTGTAACACTCTGACATACCCCACACCCCTCACTGTAACACTCTGACATATCCCACACCCCTCACTGTAACACTCTGATATACCCCACACCCCTCACTGTAACACTCTGATATACCCCACAACCCTCACTGTAACACTGATATACCCCACACCCCTCACTGTAACACTGTGATATACCCCACACCCCTCAATGTAACACTCTGATATACCCCACTCCCGTCACTGTAACACTCTGATATATCCCACGCCCCGCACTGTAACACTCTGATATATCCCACACCCCGCACTGTAACACTCAGATATACCCCACTCCCCTCACTGTAACACTCTGATATACCCCACACCCCCTCACTGTATCACTATGATATACCCCACTCCCCTCACTGTAACACTCTGATATACCCCACACCCCTCACTGTAACACTCTGATATATCCCACACCCCTCACAGTAACACTCTGATATACCCCACTCCCCTCACTGGAACACTCAGATATACCCCACTCCCCTCACTGTAACACTCTGATATACCCCACACCCCCTCACTATATCACTATGATATACCCCACACCCCTCACTGTAACACTCTGATATATCCCACACCCCTCACTGTAACACTCTGATATACCCCACTCCCCTCACTGTAACACTCAGATATACCCCACTCCCCTCACTGTAACACTCTGATATACCCCATACCCCTCACTGTAGCACTCTGATATACCCCACTCCCCTCACTGTAACACTCTGATATACCCCACACCCCTCACTGTAACACTCAGATATACCCCACTCCCCTCACTGTAACACTCTGATATATCCCACACCCCTCACTGTAACACTCTGATATACCCCACACCCCTCACTGTAGCACTCTGATGTATCCCACACCTTTCACTGTATCACTCGTATATACCCCACACCCCTCACTCTAACACTCTGATATACCCCACACCCCTCACTGTAACACTGATATACCCCACACCCCTCACTGTAACACTCTGATTTACCCCACACCCCTCACTGTAACACTCTGATATACCCCACACCCCTCACTGTAACACTCTGATATACCCCACACCCCTCACTGTAACACTCTGATATACCCCACACCCCTCACTGTAACACACTCTGATATACCACACACCCCTCACTGTAACACTCTGATATACCCCAAACCCCTCACTGTAACACTCTGAAATACCCCACACCCCTCACTATAACACTCTGACATATCCCACAACCCTCACTGTAACACTCTGATATACCCCACACCCCTCACTGTAACACTCTGATATATCCCACACCCCTCACTGTAACACTCTGGTATATCCCACACTGCTCACTGTAACACTCTGATATACCCCACACCCCTCACTGTAACACTCTGATATACCCCACACCCCTCACTGTATCACTCTGATATACCCCACACCCCTCACTGTAACACTGATATACCCCACACCCCTCACTGTAACACTCTGATTTACCCCACACCCCACACTGTAACACTCTGACATACCCCACACCCCTCACTGTAACACTCTGATATACCCCACACCCCTCACTGAAACACTCTGATACACCCCACACCCCTCACTGTAACACTGATATACCCCACACCCCTCGCTGTAACATTCTGATATACCCCACACCCCTCACTATAACACTCTGATATATCCCACACCCCTCACTGTAACACTCTGATATACCCCACACCCCTCACTGTAACACTCTGATATACCCCACACCCCTCACTGTAACACACTCTGATATACCACACACCCCTCACTGTAACACTCTGATATACCCCTAACCCCTCACTGTAACACTCTGAAATACCCCACACTATAACACTCTGACATATCCCACAACCCTCACTGTAACACTCTGATATACCCCACACCCCTCACTGTAACACTCTGACATATCCCACACCCCTCACTGTAACACTCTGATATACCCCACACCCCTCACTGTAACACTCTGATATACCCCACAACCCTCACTGTAACACTGATATACCCCACACCCCTCACTGTAACACTGTGATATACCCCACACCCCTCACTGTAACACTCTGATATACCCCACTCCCGTCACTGTAACACTCTGATATATCCCACGCCCCGCACTGTAACAATCTGATATATCCCACACCCCGCACTGTAACACTCAGATATACCCCACTCCCCTCACTGTAACACTCTGATATACCCCACACCCCCTCACTGTATCACTATGATATACCCCACTCCCCTCACTGTAACACTCTGATATACCCCACACCCCTCACTGTAACACTCTGATATATCCCACACCCCTCACAGTAACACTCTGATATACCCCACTCCCCTCACTGGAACACTCAGATATACCCCACTCCCCTCACTGTAACACTCTGATATACCCCACACCCCCTCACTATATCACTATGATATACCCCACACACCTCACTGTAACACTCTGATATATCCCACACCCCTCACTGTAACACTCTGATATACCCCACTCCCCTCACTGTAACACTCAGATATACCCCACTCCCCTCACTGTAACACTCTGATATACCCCATACCCCTCACTGTAGCACTCTGATATACCCCACTCCCCTCACTGTAACACTCTGATATACCCCACACCCCTCACTGTAACACTCAGATATACCCCACTCCCCTCACTGTAACACTCTGATATATCCCACACCCCTCACTGTATCACTCTGATATACCCCACACCCCTCACTGTAACACTGATATACCCCACACCCCTCACTGTAACACTCTGATTTACCCCACACCCCACACTGTAACACTCTGACATACCCCACACCCCTCACTGTAACACTCTGATATACCCCACACCCCTCACTGAAACACTCTGATACACCCCACACCCCTCACTGTAACACTGATATACCCCACACCCCTCGCTGTAACATTCTGATATACCCCACACCCCTCACTATAACACTCTGATATATCCCACACCCCTCACTGTAACACTCTGATATACCCCACACCCCTCACTGTAACACTCTGATATACCCCACACCCCTCACTGTAACACACTCTGATATACCACACACCCCTCACTGTAACACTCTGATATACCCCTAACCCCTCACTGTAACACTCTGAAATACCCCACACTATAACACTCTGACATATCCCACAACCCTCACTGTAACACTCTGATATACCCCACACCCCTCACTGTAACACTCTGACATATCCCACACCCCTCACTGTAACACTCTGATATACCCCACACCCCTCACTGTAACACTCTGATATACCCCACAACCCTCACTGTAACACTGATATACCCCACACCCCTCACTGTAACACTGTGATATACCCCACACCCCTCACTGTAACACTCTGATATACCCCACTCCCGTCACTGTAACACTCTGATATATCCCACGCCCCGCACTGTAACAATCTGATATATCCCACACCCCGCACTGTAACACTCAGATATACCCCACTCCCCTCACTGTAACACTCTGATATACCCCACACCCCCTCACTGTATCACTATGATATACCCCACTCCCCTCACTGTAACACTCTGATATACCCCACACCCCTCACTGTAACACTCTGATATATCCCACACCCCTCACAGTAACACTCTGATATACCCCACTCCCCTCACTGGAACACTCAGATATACCCCACTCCCCTCACTGTAACACTCTGATATACCCCACACCCCCTCACTATATCACTATGATATACCCCACACCCCTCACTGTAACACTCTGATATATCCCACACCCCTCACTGTAACACTCTGATATACCCCACTCCCCTCACTGTAACACTCAGATATACCCCACTCCCCTCACTGTAACACTCTGATATACCCCATACCCCTCACTGTAGCACTCTGATATACCCCACTCCCCTCACTGTAACACTCTGATATACCCCACACCCCTCACTGTAACACTCAGATATACCCCACTCCCCTCACTGTAACACTCTGATATATCCCACACCCCTCACTGTAACACTCTGATATACCCCACACCCCTCACTGTAACACTCTGATGTATCCCACACCTTTCACTGTATCACTCGTATATACCCCACACCCCTCACTCTAACACTGATATACCCCACACCCCTCACTGTAACACTCATATACCCGACACTTCTTACTGTAACGCTCTGATATACACCACACCCCTCACTGTAACATTCTGATATACCCCACACCCCTCACTGTGACACTGATATATCCCACACCCCTCACTGTAACACTCTGACATACCCCACACCCCTCACTGCAACACTCTCTGATATATCCCACACCCCTCATTGTAACACTCTGATATCCCCCACACCCCTCACTGTAACACTCTGATATATCCCTCACCCCTCACTGTAACACTCTGATATATCCCGCACCCCTCACTGTAACACTCTGATATACCGCACACCCCTCACTGTAACACTCTGATATACCCCACACCCTCACTGTAACACACTGATATACACGACACACCTCACTGTAACACTCTGATACACCCCACACCCCTCACTGTAACACTCTGATATAACCCACACCCCCTCACTGTAACACTCTGATATACCCCACACCCCTCACTGTAACACTCTGATATACCCCACTCCCCTCACTGTAACACTCTGATATACCCCACACCCCTCACTGTAAGACTCTGGTATACCCCACACCTCTCAATATTACACTCTGATATACCTCACACCCCTCACTGTAACACTCTGATATACTCCACACCCCTCACTGCAACACTCTGATATACCCCACACCCCTCACTGTAACACTCTTATATACCCCACACCCCCCACTGTAACACACTGATATACCCCACACCCCTCACTGTAACACTCTGACGTATCCCACACCCCTCACTGTAACACTGATATACCCCACACCCCTCACTGTAACACTCTGATATACCCTACACCCCTCACTGTAACACTCTGATATACCCCACACCCCTCACTGTAACACTCTGACGTATCCCACACCCCTCACTGTAACACTCTGATATACCCCACACCCCTCACTGTAACACTCTGATATACCCCACACCCCTCACTGTAACACTCTGATGTATCCCACACCTTTCACTGTAACACTCTGATATACCCCACACCCCTCACTGTAACACTCTGATATACCCCACACCCCTCACTGTAACACTGATATACCCGACACCCTGACTGTAACGCTCTGATATACCCCACACCCCTCACTGTAACATTCTGATATACCCCACACCCCTCACTGTGACACTGATATATCCCACACCCCTCATTGTAACACTCTGATATACTCCACACCCCTCACTGTAACACTCTGATATACCCCACACCCCCTCACTGTAACACTCTGACATACCCCACACCCCTCACTGTAACACTCTGATATACCGCACACCCCTCACTGTAACACTCTGATATACCCCACACCCCTCACTGTAACACTCTGATATACCGCACACCCCTCACTGTTACACTCTGATATACCCCACACCCCTCACTGTAACACTCTGATATATCCCACACCCCTCACTGTAACACTCAGATATACCCCACTCCCCTCACTGTAACACTCTGATATACCCCACTCCCGTCACTGTAACACTCTGATATATCCCACGCCCCGCACTGTAACACTCTGATATATCCCACACCCCGCACTGTAACACTCAGATATACCCCACTCCCCTCACTGTAACACTCTGATATACCCCACACCCCCTCACTGTATCACTATGATATACCCCACTCCCCTCACTGTAACACTCTGATATACCCCACACCCCTCACTGTAACACTCTGATATATCCCACACCCCTCACAGTAACACTCTGATATACCCCACTCCCCTCACTGGAACACTCAGATATACCCCACTCCCCTCACTGTAACACTCTGATATACCCCACACCCCCTCACTATATCACTATGATATACCCCACACCCCTCACTGTAACACTCTGATATATCCCACACCCCTCACTGTAACACTCTGATATACCCCACTCCCCTCACTGTAACACTCAGATATACCCCACTCCCCTCACTGTAACACTCTGATATACCCCATACCCCTCACTGTAGCACTCTGATATACCCCACTCCCCTCACTGTAACACTCTGATATACCCCACACCCCTCACTGTAACACTCAGATATACCCCACTCCCCTCACTGTAACACTCTGATATATCCCACACCCCTCACTGTAACACTCTGATATACCCCACACCCCTCACTGTAACACTCTGATGTATCCCACACCTTTCACTGTATCACTCGTATATACCCCACACCCCTCACTCTAACACTGATATACCCCACACCCCTCACTGTAACACTCATATACCCGACACTTCTTACTGTAACGCTCTGATATACACCACACCCCTCACTGTAACATTCTGATATACCCCACACCCCTCACTGTGACACTGATATATCCCACACCCCTCACTGTAACACTCTGACATACCCCACACCCCTCACTGTAACACTCTCTGATATATCCCACACCCCTCATTGTAACACTCTGATATCCCCCACACCCCTCACTGTAACACTCTGATATATCCCTCACCCCTCACTGTAACACTCTGATATCTCCCGCACCCCTCACTGTAACACTCTGATATACCCCACTCCCCTCACTGTAACACTCTGATATACCCCACACCCTCACTGTAACACACTGATATACACGACACACCTCACTGTAACACTCTGATACACCCCACACCCCTCACTGTAACACTCTGATATAACCCACACCCCCTCACTGTAACACTCTGATATACCCCACACCCCTCACTGTAACACTCTGATATACCCCACTCCCCTCACTGTAACACTCTGATATACCCCACACCCCTCACTGTAACACTCTGGTATACCCCACACCTCTCAATATTACACTCTGATATACCTCACACCCCTCACTGTAACACTCTGATATACCCCACACCCCTCACTGTAACACTCTGATATACTCCACACCCCTCACTGCAACACTCTGATATACCCCACACCCCTCACTGTAACACTCTGATATACCCCACAGCCCCCACTGTAACACTCTGATATACCCCACACCCCTCACTGTAACACTCTGACGTATCCCACACCCCTCACTGTAACACTGATATACCCCACACCCCTCACTGTAACACTCTGATATACCCTACACCCCTCACTGTAACACTCTGATATACCCCACACCCCTCACTGTAACACTCTGACGTATCCCACACCCCTCACTGTAACACTCTGATATACCCCACACCCCTCACTGTAACACTCTGATATACCCCACACCCCTCACTGTAACACTCTGATGTATCCCACACCTTTCACTGTAACACTCTGATATACCCCACACCCCTCACTGTAACACTCTGATATACCCCACACCCCTCACTGTAACACTGATATACCCGACACCCTGACTGTAACGCTCTGATATACCCCACACCCCTCACTGTAACATTCTGATATACCCCACACCCCTCACTGTGACACTGATATATCCCACACCCCTCATTGTAACACTCTGATATACTCCACACCCCTCACTGTAACACTCTGATATACCCCACACCCCCTCACTGTAACACTCTGACATACCCCACACCCCTCACTGTAACACTCTGATATACCGCACACCCCTCACTGTAACACTCTGATATACCCCACACCCCTCACTGTAACACTCTGATATACCGCACACCCCTCACTGTTACACTCTGATATACCCCACACCCCTCACTGTAACACTCTGATATATCCCACACCCCTCAGTGTAACATTCTGATATACCCCACTCCCCTCACTGTGACACTGATATATCCCACACCCCTCATTGTAACACTCTGATATACTCCACACCCCTCACTGTAACACTCTGATATACCGCACACCCCTCACTGTAACACTCTGATATGTCCCAAATCCCTCACTGTCACACTGATACACCCCACACCCCTCACTGTAACACTCTGATATACCCCACACCCCTCACTGTAACAGTCTGATACACCCCACACCCCTCAAAGTACCAATCTGACATATCCCACTCCCCTCAGTTTAATAATGATTTTCTATCTGCCCCTCCACCCCCAGGGGGGAACTATATTCAGATTTGCGGATTGCTTTTGGTGTTCATGTGGGTAGGGATTCGGAAGACATTCCATAACGCTATCCTTAAGCTCGTACTGGATATAAATACTCCTCAATGTCATTTACCACGAGGGGCTAATTTAGGGAAAGCTGTAGCACAGCAGACATCATTCTTGGCTAATGATGGAAGTCATTATCAGATTTTAATTTTTTGCACTTTTATAAATATATCTGGGAGTGAGTAATGCTCTTGGTAGCTAATGGGTTCATTCCCATATTCCACTTTGCAATCAGACTGAGGGAATGCATTTTGATTCCAGTCTGTAACTCACTCCAGAACATCTGTTATTCTATATATAAACCACCCCGAACCCCTCGATTAGATTCCAGTCTGCAACTCACTCCCGGGTATCTGTTATTCTATATATAAACCACCCCGAACCCCTCGATTAGATTCCAGTCTGTAACTCACTCCCGGGTATCTGTTATTCTTTTTATAAACCCCCCTGAACCCCTCGATTAGATTCCAGTCTGTAACTCACTCCCGGGTATCTGTTATTCTAAACATAAACCACCCCGAACCCCTTGATTAGTTCCAGTCTGTAACTCACTCCCGGGTATCTGTTATTCTATATATAAACCACCCTGAACTCTCATTTAGATCCCAGTCTGTAACTCACTCCCGGGGATCTGTTATTCTATATATCAACCACCCCGAACCCCTCGATTCGATTCCAGTCTGTAACTCACTACCGGGTATCTGTTATTCTATATATAAACCACCCCGAACCCCTCGATTCGATTCCAGTCTGTAACTCACTCCCGGGTATCTGATATTCTATATATAAACTACCCCAAAGCCCTCGATTAGATTCCAGTCTGTAACTCACTCCGGGGTATCTGTTATTCTATGTATAAACCACCCTGAACCCCTCGATTAGATTCCAGTCTGTAACTCACTCCCGGGTATCTGTTATTCTATATATAAACCATCCCGAAACCCTCGATTCGATTCCAGTCTGTAACTCACTCCCGGGGATCTGTTATTCGATATATAAATGATCCCGAAACCCTCGATTCGATTCCAGTCTGTAACTCATTCCTGGGTATCTGTTATTCTATATATAAACCACCCTGAACCACTCAATTAGATTCCAGTCTGTAACTCACTCCCGGGTATCTGTTATTCTATATATAAACCACCCTGAACCCCTCGGTTAGATTCCAGTCTGTAACTCACTCCCGGGTGTCTGTTATTCTATATATAAACCACCCCGAACCCCTCGATTAGATTCCAGTCTGTAACTCACTCCCGGGTATCTGTTATTCTATATATAAACCACCCTGAACCCCTCGATTCGATTCCAGTCTGTAACTCACTCCCGGGTATCTGTTATTCTATATATAAACCACCCCGAACCCCTCGATTAGATTCCAGTCTGTAACTCACTCAAGGTATCTGTTATTCTATATATAAACCACCCTGAACCACTCAATTAGATTCCAGTCTGTAACTCACTCCCGGGTATCTGTTGTTCTATATATAAACCACCCTGAACCCCTCGATTAGATTCCAATCTGTACCTCACTCCTGGGTATCTGTTATTCTAGATATAAACCACCCCGAACCCCTCGATTAGATTCCAGTCTGTAACTCACTCCAGAACAACTGCTTTTCTATATATAACCCACCCTGAACCCCTCGATTAGATTCCCATCTGTAACTCACTCCCCTGATATCTGTTATTCTGTATATAAACCACCCCGAACCCCTCGATTAGATTCCAATCTGTAACTCACTCCCGGGTATCTGTTATTCTATATATGAACCACCCCGAACCCCTCGATTAGATTCTCACTCCCAGGTATCTGTTGTTTCATACATAAAGCACCCTGAACCCCTCGATTAGATTCTCACTCCCAGGTATCTGTTGTTCCATACATAAAGCACCCTGAACCCCTCGATTAGATTCCAGTCTGTAACTCACTCCCGGGTATCTGTTATTCTACATACAGAAACCACCCCGAACCCCTCGATTAGATTCCAGTCTGTAACTCACTCCCGGGTATCTGTTATTCTATATATAAACCACCCCGATCCCCTTGATTAGATTCCAGTCTGTAACTCACTCCCGGGTATCTGTTATTCTATATATAAACCACCCCGATCCCCTTGATTAGATTCCAGTCTGTGACTCACTCCCGGGTATCTGTTATTCTATATATAAACCACCCCGATCCCCTTGATTAGATTCCAGTCTGTAACTCACTCCCGGGTATCTGTTATTCTATACATAAACCACCCTGAACCCCTCGATTAGATTCCTCTCTGTAACTTACTCCCGGGTATCTGTTGTTCTATATATAAACCACCCTGAACCCCTCGATTAGATTCCAGTCTCTCACTCGCTCCCGGGTATCTGTTATTCTATATATAAATCATCCCGAACCCCTCGATTAGATTCCAGTCGGTAACTCACTCCCGGGTATCTGTTATTCTGTATATTAACCACCCTGAACCCCTCGATTAGATTCCAGTCTGTAACTCACTCCCGGGTATCTGATATTCTATATATAAACCACCCCGAACCCCTCGATTAGATTCCAGTCTGTAACTCACTCCCGGGTATCTGTTATTCTAAACATAAACCACCCCGAACCCCTTGATTAGTTCCAGTCTGTAACTCACTCCCGGGTATCTGTTATTCTATATATAAACCACCCTGAACTCTCATTTAGATCCCAGTCTGTAACGCACTCCCGGGGATCTGTTATTCTATATATAAACCACCCTGAAGCCCTCGATTAGATTCCAGTCAGTAACTCACTACCGGGTATCTGTTATTCTATATATAAACCACCCTGAACCCCTCGATTAGATTCCAGTCTGTAACTCACTCCCGGGTATCTGATATTCTATATATAAACTACCCCAAAGCCCTCGATTAGATTCCAGTCTGTAACTCACTCCGGGGTATCTGTTATTCTATGTATAAACCACCCTGAACCCCTCGATTAGATTCCAGTCTGTAACTCACTCCCGGGTATCTGTTATTCTATATATAAACCATCCCGAAACCCTCGATTCGATTCCAGTCTGTAACTCACTCCCGGGGATCTGTTATTCGATATATAAATGATCCCGAAACCCTCGATTCGATTCCAGTCTGTAACTCATTCCTGGGTATCTGTTATTCTATATATAAACCACCCTGAACCACTCAATTAGATTCCAGTCTGTAACTCACTCCCGGGTATCTGTTATTCTATATATAAACCACCCTGAACCCCTCGGTTAGATTCCAGTCTGTAACTCACTCCCGGGTGTCTGTTATTCTATATATAAACCACCCCGAACCCCTCGATTAGATTCCAGTCTGTAACTCACTCCCGGGTATCTGTTATTCTATATATAAACCACCCTGAACCCCTCGATTCGATTCCAGTCTGTAACTCACTCCCGGGTATCTGTTATTCTATATATAAACCCTCCGAACCCCTCGATTAGATTCCAGTCTGTACCTCACACCCGGGTGTCTGTTATTCTATATATGAACCCCCCCGAACACCTCGATTAGGTTCCAGTCTGTAACTCACTCCGGGGTATCTGTTATTCTATATATAAACCACCCCGAACCCTCGATTAGATTCCAGTCTGTAACTGAATACCGGGTATCTGTTTTGCTCGAAATAAATCACCCCGAACCCCTCGATAAGATTCCAGCCTGTAACTCACTCCCGGATATCAGTTATTCTATTTATAAACCACCCCGAACCCCTCGATTAGATTCTCACTCCTGCGTATCAGTTATTCAATACATAAAGCACCCTGAACCCCTCGATTAGATTCCAGTCTGCAACTCACTCCCGGGTATCTGATATTCAATATATAAACTACCCCAAAGCCCTCGATTAGATTCCAGTCTGTAACTCACTCCGGGGTATCTGGTATTCTATGTATAAACCACCCTGAACCCCTTGATTAGATTCCAGTCTGTAACTCAATCCCGGGTATCTGTTATTCTATATATAAACCACCCTGAACCCGTCGATTAGATTCCACTATGTTACTCACTCCCGGGTATCTGTTATTCTATGTAGAAACCACCCTGAACCTCTGGATTATATTCCAGTCTGTAACTCACTCCTGGGTGTCTGTTATTCCATATATAAACCACCCCGAACCCCTCGATTAGATTCCAGTCTGTAACTCACTCCCGGGTATCTCTTATCCTATATATATAAACCACCCCAAAACCCTCAATTAGATTCCAGTATGTAACTCACTCCCGCGTATCTGCTATTCTATATATAAACCACCCCGAACCCCTCGATTAGATTCCAGTCTGTAACTCACTCCCGGGTATCTGTTATTCTATATATAAACCACCCCGAACCCCTCGATTAGGTTCCAGTCTGTAACTCACTCCCGGGTATCTGTTATTCTCTATATAAACCACCCTCAACCCCTCGATTAGATTCCAGTCTGTACCTCACACCCGGGTGTCTGTTATTCTATATATGAACCCCCCCGAACCCCTCGATTAGGTTCCAGTCTGTAACTCACTCCCGGGGATCTGTTATTCTATATATAAACCAGCCCGAACCCCTCCTTTAGATTCCAGCCTGCAACTCACTCCCGGGTATCTGTTATTCTATGTATAAACCACCCCAAACCCCTCGATTAGATTCCAGTCTGTAACTCACTCCTGGGTATCCGTTATTCAATATATAAACCACCCCGAACTCCTCGATTAGATTCCAGTCTGTACCTCACTCCCGGGTATCTGTTATTCTATATATAAACCCTCCGAACCCCTCGATTAGATTCCAGTCTGTAACTCACTCCCGGGTATCTGTTATTCTATATATAAACCATCCCGAAAGCCTCAATTAGATTCCAGTCTGTACCTCACACCCGGGTGTCTGTTATTCTATATATGAACCCCCCCGAACCCCTCGATTAGGTTCCAGTCTGTAACTCACTCCAGGGGATCTGTTATTCTATATATAAACCACCCCGAACCCCTCGATTAGATTTCAGTCTGTAACTCACTCCCAGGTATCTGGTATTCTATATATAAACCTCCCCGAACCCCTCGTTTAGATTCCAGTCTGCAACTCACTCCCGTGTATCTGTTATTCTATGTATAAACCTCCCCAAACCCCGCGATTAGATTCCAGTCTGTAACTCACTCCTTGGTATCTGTTATTCAATGTAGAAACCACCCCGACCCCCTCGATTAGATTCCGGTCTGTAACTGAATACCGGGTATCTGTTTTTCTCGCAATAAATCACCCCGAAACCCTCGATTAGATTCCAGTCTGTAACTCACTCCCGGGTATCTGTTATTCTATATATAAACCACCCCGAACGCCTCGATTAGATTCCAGTCTGCAACTCACTACCGGGTATCTGATATTCTATATATAAACTACCCCAAAGCCCTCGATTCGATTCCAGTCTGTAACTCACTCCCGGGTATCTGTTATTCTATGTATAAACCACCCTGAACCCCTCGATTAGATTCCAGTCTGTAACTCACTCCAGGGTATCTGTTATTCTAGATAAAAACCACCCTGAACCCGTCGATTAGATTCCAGTATGTTACTCACACCCGGGTATCTGTTATTCTATACATAAACCACCCCGAACCCCTCGATTAGATTCCAGTCTGTAACTCACCCCCGATTATTTGTTATTCTATATATAAACCCTCGGAACCCCTCGATTAGATTCCAGTCTGTACCTCACACCCGGGTGTCTGTTATTCTATATATGAACCCCCCCCGAACCCCTCGATTAGGTTCCAGTCTGTAACTCACTCCCAGGGATCTGATATTCTATATATAAACCACCCCAAACCCCTCGATTAGATTCCAGTCTGTAACTCACTCCTGGGTATCCGTTATTCAATATATAAACCACCCCGAACCCCTCAATTAGATTCCAGTCTGTACCTCACTCCCGGGTATCTGTTATTCTATGTATAAACCCCCTCGAACCCCTCGATTAGATTCCAGTCTGTAACTCACTCCCGGGTATCTGTTAATCTATATATAAACCACCCTGAACCCCTCGATTAGATTCCAGTCTGTAACTCACTCCTGGGTATCTGTTATTCTATATATAAACCACCCCGAACCCCTCGATTAGATTCCAGTATGTATCTCACTCCCGGGTATCTGTTATTCTATATATAAACCACCCCGAACCCCTCGATTAGATTCCAGTCTGTACCTCACTCCCGGGTATCTGTTATTCTATATATAAACCAACCTGAACCCTTCGATTAGATTCCAGTCTGTTACTCACTCCAGAACAACTGCTTTTCTATATATAACCCACCCTGAACCCCTCGATTAGATTCCCGTCTGTAACTCACTCCCGGGTATCTGTTATTCTATATATAAACCACCCCGAACCCCTCGATTAGATTCTCACTCCCAGGTATCTGTTGCTTCATACATAAAGCACCCTGAACCCCTCGATTAGATTCCAGTCTGTAACTCACTCCTGGGTATCTGTTATTCTATACATAAACCACCCCGAACCCCTCGATTAGATTCCAGTCTGTCACTCACTCCCAGGTATCTGTTATTCTATATATAAACCACCCCGGTCCCCTTGATTAGGTTCCAGTCTGTGACTCACTCCCGGGTATCTGTTATTCTATCTATAAACCACCCCGAACCCCTTGATTAGATTCCAGTCTGTAACTTACTCCCGCGTATCTGTTGTTCTATATATAAACCACCCTGAACCCCTCGATTAGATTCCAGTCTATAACTCGCTCCCGGGTATCTGTTATTCTATATATAAACCACCCCGACCCCCTCGATTAGATTCCAGTCTGTAACTCACTACCGGGAATATCTGTTTTTCTCGAAATAAATCACCCCGAACCCCTCGATTAGATTCCAGTCTGTAACTCACTCCCGGGTATCTGTTATTCTATATATGAACCACCCCGAACCCCTCGATTAGATTCTCACTCCTGCGTATCAGTTATTCTATACATAAAGCACCCTGAACCCCTCGATTAGATTCCAGTCTGTAACTCACTCCCGGGTATCTGTTATTCTATATATAAACCATCCCGAACCCCTCGATTAGATTCCAGTCTGTAACTCACTCCCGGGTATCTGTTATTCTATATATAAACCACCCCGAACCCCTCGATTAGATTCCAGTCTGCAACTCACACCCGGGTATCTGTTATTCTATATATAAACTACCCCAAAGCCCTCGATTAGATTCCAGTCTGTAACTCACTCCGGGGTATCTGTTATTCTAGATATAAACCCCCCGAAACCCTCGATTAGATTCCATTCTGTAACTCACTCCCGGGTATCTGTTATTCTATATATAAACCCCCCGAAACCCTCGATTAGATTCCATTCTGTAACTCGCTCCCGGGTATCTGTTATTCTATATATAAACTACCCCAAAGCCCTCGATTAGATTCCAGTCTGTAACTCACTCCGGGGTATCTGTTATTCTAGATATAAACCACCCTGAACCCGTCGATTAGATTCCAGTATGTTACTCACACCCGGGTATCTGTTATTCTATGTATAAACCACCCTGAACCCCTGGATTATATTCCAGTCTGTAACTCACTCCCGGGTATCTGTTATTCTATATATATAAACCATCCCGAAACCCTCAATTAGATTCCAGTCTGTAACTCACTCCCGGGTATCTGTTATTCTATATATAAACCATCCTCAACCCCTCGATTAGATTCCAGTCTGTAACTCACCCCCGGGTATCTGTTATTCTATATATAAACCCTCCGAACCCCTCGATTAGATTCCAGTCTGTAACTCACTCCCGGGTATCTGTTATTCTATATATAAACCATCCTGAACTCCTCGATTTGATTCCAGTCTGTAGCTCACTCCCGGGTATCTGTTATTCTATATATAAACCACCCTGAACCCCTGGATTATATTCCAGTCTGTAACTCACTCCCGGGTGTCTGTTATTCTATGTATAACCCATCCCGAAACCCTCAATTAGATTGCAGTATGTAACTCATTCCCGGGTATCTGTTATTCTATATATAATCCACCCTGAACTCCTCGATTTGATTTCAGTCTGTAACTCACTCCCGGGTATCTGTTATTCTATATATAAACCCCCCTAACGCCTCGATTAGATTCCAGTCCGTAACTCACTCCGGGCTATCTGTTATTCTATATATAAACCACCCTGAACCCCTCGATTAGATTCCAGTCTGTAACTCACTCCCGGGTATCTGTTACTCTATATGTAAACCACCCTGAACCCCTGGATTAGATTCCAGTCTGTAACACACTCCCGGGTATCTGTTATTCTATATATAAACCACACCGAACCCCTCAATTAAATTCCAGTCTGTAACTCACTCCCGGGTATCTGTTATTCTATATATAAACCACACCGAACCCCTCGATTAGATTCCAGTCTGTAACTCACTCCCGGGTATCTGTTATTCTATATATAAACCACCCCGAACCCCTCGATTAGATTCCAGTCTGTAACTCACTCCCGGGTATCTGTTATTCTATATATAAACCATCCGAACCCCTCGATTAGATTCCAGTCTGTAACTCACTCCCGGGTATCTGTTATTCTATATATATAAACCACCCCGAACCCCTCGTTTAGATTCCATTCTGTAACTCACTCCCGGGTATCTATTATTTTATATATCAACCACCCCGAACCCCTCGATTAGATTCCAGTCTGTAACTCACTCCCGGATATCTGTTATGCTATATATAAACCACACCGAACCCCTCGATTAGATTCCAGTCTGTACCTCACACATACATATCTATTCTTCTCTATTTAAACTAGCAGGCTCACAATGACCTCTGAACCCTTTGTGTTGGTCTCTAGGCCCCAAGCCTGTCTTATTTATTCTCTGAGTTAAGTTCTAAATGTTCAAGGAGGCGAATTGCAGTTCTGAATGAGAGCAACAAACATCGGGTCACATGATTCTCCAGTAAGCCTGTTTCCACGGCAACCAGACAAAAATGGATTATCAACTCTTCGAGTCCCCTTCACTAATTCCCCCTGGAGGTGTTCGGCTAATGTCTTGTGAAATATCTTTTCAGAGGAAGCCCGGTCAGGCGAATAAATTACACCAAAGACAAAATCACATCCGTCCAGGCTTCAGCTGAGGCCTAGTTTAGGCCTCGCGTTCAAATTGACAGCCAAAGGAGAGGGGGTGCCAGGGTTGCAAAAGGGGTTCGGCCCTGTCTGAAAGGACGCGGTTGAATGGCCTTGACAATGTTGTGCGTGTCTCTCTCTCTCTCTCTCTCCCCACGCTTTCTCTCCTCTCTGCCTCTGCAGTCACAGCACTGTTGATATTCCCAAATCCCTCATAACACTTGATGATGGAAAAAGTGACTCACAAAGTGACACTCATTAGGCTCACAAACCATTCATGCTGTCCTCAGCGGAAGGCCTGTTGCCAAGCGAATTGGCTCTAATCATGAGGGAATTGAACGGGGGGGCAGGGGGTGGGGGTGGAGGGGGAGGGGGGGTTGGGCAGGGGTGTTGGTGGGGGGGAGTGGTGCCTTATGGAGGGAGGGGGAGGAGTGAGGAGGCGGAATTACATCAGCATCTTGACAACAATATGGTTCTGTCAGCTTTTCCACGCACAAGCTGACTAATCGTGTTGAGAGCTTCAGGTTTTCAGGTGTCCAGATCACCAACAACCTGTCCTGGTCCCCCCCCATGCCGACACTATAGTTAAGAAAGCCCCACCAACGCCTCTACTTTCTCAGAAGACTAAGGAAATTTGGCATGTCCCCTACGACTCTCACCAACTTTTACAGATGCCCCATAGAAAGCATTCTTTCCGGGTGTATCACCTCCTGCTCTGCCCAAGACCGCAAGGAACTACAAAAGATCGTGAATGTAGCCCAATCCATCACGCAAACCAGCCTCCCATCCATTGACTCTGTCTACACTTCCTGCTGCCTCGGGAAAAGCAGCCAGCATAATCAAGGACCCCACGCACCCCGGACATTCTCTCTTCCACCTTCTTCCATCGGGAAAAAGATACAAAAATCTGAGGTCACGCACCAACCGACTCGAGAACAGCTTCTTCCCTGCTGCTGTCAGACTTTTGAATGGACCTACCTCGCATTAAGTTGATCTTTCTCTACACCCTAGCTATGATTGTAACACTACATTCTGCACCCTCTCCTTTCCTTCTCTATGAACGGTATGCTTTGTCTGTATAGCGCGCAAGAAACAATACTTTTCACTGTATCCCAATACATGTGACAATAATAAATCAAATCCTTCTCCCCTATGTACTCTATGAACGGTATGCTTTGTCTGTATAGTGCGCAAGAAACAAGACTTTTCACTGTATCCCAATACATGTGACAATAATAAATCAAATCAAAATCAAATCAAAAAATCGGAGTGAACCTTCTCTAAACTGCATCCAATGAAATAATGTTTTTCCTTCAATAAGGGCACCAAAACTGCTCGCATTTCTCCAGATGTGATCTGCCCCGTGCCTTGCACAGTTGCAGCAAAACTTCCTCAAGTTAAAGTTTATTTATTAGTGTCACAAGTAGGCTTACATTAACACTGCAATGAAGTTCCTGTGAAAATCCCCCTCGTCGCCCACACTCCGGCGCCTGTTGGGGTAACACTGAGGGAGAATTTAGCACGGCCGATGCACCCTAACCAGCACGTCTTTCAGACTGTGGGAGGAAACCGGAGCACCCGGAGGAAACCCACGCAGACACGGGGAGAATGTGCAGACTCCGCACAGACAGTGACCCGAGCCAAGATTCCCCAAGTCCCTGGTGTCGCAGAGACTGTGAATGATGCCAGAGATGTCCGCTGGCGGATGAACAAGATGCCTGCGCTTGAGAAGGAGCTCGTTATATGACGGAGGGTGGATGGATAATGTGTGATGACAGTGAAGGCTTCTGTGCTGAGAGACATTATTCACACGAGATCGGCATAACAGCTGTCGGCACATCAGTCAATGATGCCTCTGTGCAGCCGAGAATCTCATTACAAAACAGTAACAATCCCAGGTTATATATGCTCTCCAAAGAGCTTCTGATCCTGGGATTCTACCTTTGGGCTACAGATGCCGGCGAACCTGGGATCGTCCGGTCCCTACGACTGAAATGAAGTGGTTGATTCTCACGCAAAAAATGAAATTAAAATTGCCACCGATTCGACGGGTATTTAGTTACGAATATTGGAGGGTCGGGGGGAGGTTGGGGAGATGGCGGGGGGGTTAGAGGGAGTGGGGGAACGATACTGCCTCTGTTAAAAGCAAGACTCATCTCACGGTTTCCCCTCGGGTTTCAAAGATTGAGGGTGGCGCGGTGGTCAGTCCCGCTGCCTCACGGATCCTGGCTTCGGGTCACTGTCTGTCTGCGTGGAGTCTGCACGTGGGTTTCCTCCGGGTGCTCCGGTTTCCTCCCACAATGCAAAGATGCGCAGGTTTAGATGCATTGGCCACGATAAATTCTCCCCAGGTGTTGAAGGGTGTGCGGGTTAGGGGGATTGGCCATGCGAAATTGCATTTTAATGTTCGAAGATGGGTAGGTTAGGCGGCTTGGCTAAGAAGGTTGTTTCCACTGGCGGGTGAAACTAGAACTCGGGGGCATGGCCTCAAAATAAGGGGGAGCAGATTTAGGACTGAGTTGAGGAGGAACTCCTTCACCCAAAGGGTTGTGAATCTGTGGAATTCCCTGCCCAGTTGAGGCTACCTCATTGAATGTTTTTAAGGCAAGGATAGATAGATTTTTGAACAGTAAAGGAATTAAGGGTGAGCGGGCGGGTAAGTGGAGCTTGAGTCCACAAAAAGATCAGCCAAGATCTTATTGAATGGCGGAGCAGGCTCGAGGGGCCAGATGGCCTACTCCTGCTCCTAGTTCTTTTATGAGCAGCACGGTGGCACAGTGGTTAGCACTGCTGCCTCACAGCGCTAGGGACCCGGGTTCGATTCCCAGCTCGGGTAACTGTCTGTGCGGAGTTTGCACCTTCGCCCCCGTATCTGCGTGGGTTTCCTCCGGGTGCTCCTGTTTCCTCCCACAGTCCAAAGATGTGTAGGTTAGGTGGACTGGCCATGCTAAATTGCCCCTTAGTGTCCAAAGATGTGCAGGTTAGGTGGATTGGCCGCTAAATTGCCCCTTAGTGTCCAAAGATGTGCAGGTTAGGTGGATTGGCCATGCTAAATTGCCCCTTAGTGTCCAAAGATGTGCAGGTTAGGTGGATTGGCCATGCTAAATTGCTCCTTAGTGTCCAAAGATGTGCAGGTTAGGTGGATTGGCCATGCTAAATTGCCCCTTAGTGTCCAAAGATGTGTAGGTTAGGTGGATTGGCCGTGCTAAATTGTCCCTTAGTGTCAGGGTGACTAGTCGGGTAAATGCATGGGGTTATGGGGATAGGGCCTGGGTGGGATTGTGGTCGGTGCAGGCTCGATGGGTCGAATGGCCTCCTTCTGCACTGTAGGATTCTATGATTCTATGCTCTTCTGAGCCACTCACCATCCTGACTTGGAAATATATCAGTCGTTCCTTCACTGGGGTCCAAATGCTGGATCTCCCTCCCTAACAGCACTGTGGGTGTACCTACACTGCACGGGACTGCAGCGGGTTCAATAAGGGGATCAGGGGTTATGGGGAAAAGGTGGGAGAATGGGGATGAGAAAAATATCGGCCATGATTGAACAGCGGAGCAGACTCGATGGGCCGAGTGGCCTCATTCTGCTCCTATGTCTTATGGTCTTATAGACATAGAATTCCTACAGTGCAGAAGGAGGCCTTTCGGCCCATCGAGTCTGCACCAACCACAATCCCACCCAATCCCTGTCCCGATAACCCCATGCATTTACCCCAGCCAGTCCCCCTGACACTAAGGGGCAATTTAGCATGGCCAATCCACCCAACCAGCACATCTTTTGGAAGGTGGAAGGAAACCGGAGCACCCGGAGGAAACCCATGCAGACACGGGGAGAACGTGCAGACTCCACACAGACAGTGACCCCCAAGGCTGGAATTGAACCCGGGTCCCTGACGCTGTGAGGCCGCAGTGCTGACCACTGGGCCGCCCCAGGGTTAGACAGGGTAGATTCATAAAGAATGTTCCCGATGGTGGGGGGAGTCCAGAACTCGGGGGTCATAGTTTGAGGATAAGGGGGTAAACCTTTTAGAACTGAGGTGAGGAGAAATTTCTTCACCCAGAGGGTGGCGAATGTGTGGAATTCACTCCCACAGAAAGTAGCTGAGGACAAAACTTTGTGGGATTTGAAGAAGAATTTAGATATCGCTCTTGGGGCGAAAGGGATCGAGGGATAAGGGGGGGAAGGGGGGGAATCAGGATATTGTGAACTTGATGATCAGTCATGATCAAAATGAATGGCGGAAGAGGCTCGAAGGGCCGAGTGGCCTACTCCTGCTTCTAGTTTCGATGTTCCTGTTCCTCCACCCATTGCGCCCAGCAATGTCATTTTAAACACTTGTACATAACAAAAGCCAGTGACTCATAATGCTCGCAAAATCACACCTTCACTAAATAGATCTTTTTAAAAATAGAGTGTCTGAAATGGGCAGATATTTACAGAACAGGACAGACGTGGGTGGGATCTGCAATGCCCGCTGTGAGATCTGTCTGCCACCCCTGCCCCACAATGACAGATGCCAGCTAAGTGTTGGACTATTGCTTTTTTAACTTTGGCGGGATGTGGGCGTCGCTAACCAGGCCAGGATTTATTGCCCATCCCTCATTGCCCCTTGAGGAGGTGGCGGGTGAGCATAACCTCACACTTTTCCACATTGTATTGCATCTGCCACTTCTTTGCCCACTCTCCTAACCTGTCCAAGTCCTTCTGCAGCCCCCCCTGCTTCCTCAGTATTACCCGTCCCTCAATATAGCTTTGTATCATCTGCAAACTTAGCAACAATGCCGATGTCCACCCTGTTAGAATTTTATAAGTTTCTATGAGATCCCCTCTCACTCTTCTAAACTCCAGTGACTATAATCCTAACCCACTCAGCCTCTCCTCATTTGACAGAGCTGCCATCCCAGGAATCAGCCTGGTAAACCTTCGCTGTACTCCCTCTATCTGGGTGTACAGGTACACAGGTCACTGAAAGTGGCAACGCAGGTGGAGAAGGTAGTCAAGAAGGCATACGGCATGCTTGCCTTCATCGGCCGGGGTATTGAGTTTAAAAATTGGCAAGTCATGTTGCAGCTTTATAGAACCTTAGTTTGGCCGCACTTGGAATATAGTGTTCAATTCTGGTCGCCACACTACCAGAAGGATGTGGAGGCTTTAGAGAGGGTACAGAAAAGGTTTACCAGGATGTTGCCTGGTATGGAGGGCATTAGCTATGAGGAGAGGTTGGAGAAACTTGGTTTGTTCTCACTGGAGGTTGAGGGGCGACCTGATAGAGGTCTACAAGATTATGAGGGGCACGGACAGAGTGAATAGTCAGAAGCTTTTTCCCAGGGTGGAAGAGTCAATTACTAGGGGGCATAGGTTTAAGGAGCGAGGGGCAAGGTTTAAAGGAGATGTACGAGGGAAGTTTTTTACACAGAGGGTGGTGGGTGCCTGGAACTCGCTGCCGGGGGAGGTAGTGGAAGCGGATACGATAGTGACTTTTAAGGGGCGTCTGGACAAATACATGAATAGGATGGGAATAGAGGGATACGGTCCCCGGAAGGGCAGGGGGTTTTAGTTCAGTCGGGCAGCATGGTTGGTGCAGGCTTGGAGGGCCGAAGGGCCTGTTCCTGTGCTGTAAACCTCGATGACTCCATGACAAAGGGACTTGGGGGGAACATGTGCACGAACCACAGAAAACTAGCACCCAGCGGCAGCAGGAAGAGAAATGGACCCAACCCATCGAACCTTTCTGTAACCTACGACCTTCTACTTCACTATTAACCACCTGACCAATCTTGGTGTCATCTGCAAACTTGCTCATCTTTTCACCCCCCGCACATTACCATCTACAGGGTGGCAGGGTGGCACAGTGGTTGGCACAGCTGCCTCGCAGCGCCAGGGACCCGGGTTCAATTCCTGGCTTGGGTCACTGTCTGTGTGGAGTCTGCACGTTCTCCCCATGTCTGCGTGGGTTTCCTCTGGTTTTCTCCGACAGTCCAAAGACCAGTGGGTATGTGGATTGGCCATGCTAAATTGTCCCTTAGTGTGCAAAGATGTGCGGGTTAGGGGGATTGGCCGTGCTAAATTGTCCCTTAGTGTGCAAAGATGTGCAAGTTAGGGGGATTGGCCATGCTAAATTGTCCCTTAGTGTCCAAAGATGTGTAGGTTAGGTGGATTGGCCATGCTAAATTGCCCCTTAGTGTCCAAAGCTGTGCAGGTTAGGTGGATTGGCCGTGCTAAATTGCCCCTTAGTGTCCAAAGCTGTGCAGGTTAGGCGGATTGGCCATGCTAAATTGCCCCTTAGTGTCCAAAGATGTGCAGGTTAGGGGGATTGGCCGTGCTAAATTGCCCCTTAGTGTCCAAAGCTGTGCAGGTTAGGTGGATTGGCCGTGCTAAATTGCCCCTTAGTGTCCAAAGATGAGTAGGTTAGGTGGATTGGCCATGCTAAATTGTCCCTTAGTGTCCAAAGATGTGCGGGTTAGGTGGATTGGCCGTGCTAAATTGTCCCTTAGTGTCCAGAGATGTGCGGATTAGGTGGATTGGCCATGCTAAATTTTTACTTTAAATGAATTTGAATGGTTTGAACGCCCCAATCAGGTTCCCTCCTAATCTCTGTTGCCGGGATGAGGCCTACGGTTTTACACACAGCCTAAGCTGCTCATCACATGATTTCACTCAATAGCTCCTGAGTCTAACGCAACGCTCTGAGCTCTGTTGGAAAATAAGGCGTCCAAAACTGTCCCATGATGCTGTGGTGAAATTGAAGACATTCCAGGTTGCCATGGTGAGAATCAATGCAAAGAATTACAGAGGATTACATAGGATATCCAACAGAAACAGACCATTCATCCCATCTGCTCCACACCAGCCTCCTCTTAACCCCCTCTCCACCTCACCATCATATTTATATTCCTTACTCCCTCGTATGTTTATCCAGTTTCCCCCCTTAAATGTTTCGATCAGATTTACCTCCCCCACTCCACGTGGGAGCGAGTCCCACATTCTCCCCCACTCCCCGTGGGAGCGAGTCCCACATTGTCCCCACTCCCCGTGGGAGCGAGTCCCACATTGTCCCCACTCCCCGTGGGAGCGAGTCCCACATTCTAACCCACTCCCCATGGGATCGAGTCCCACATTCTCCCCCACTCCCCATGGGATTGAGTCCCACATTCTCCCCACTCCCCATGGGATCGAGTCCCACATTCTCCCCCACTCCCCGTGGGAGCGAGTCCCACATTCTCCCCACTCCCCATGGGATCGAGTCCCACATTCTCCCCACTCCCCATGGGAGCGAGTCCCACATTCTCCCCACTCCCCGTGGGAGCCAGTCCCACATTCTCCCCCACTCCCCGTGGGAGCGAGTCCCACATTCTCCCCACTCCCCGTGGGAGCGTGTCCCACATTCTCCTCACTCCCCAAGGGAGCGAGTCCCACATTCTCCCCACTCCCTGTGGGAGCGAGTCCCACATTCTCCTCCACTCCCCGTGGGAGCGAGTCCCACATTCTCCCCACTCCCTGTGGGAGCAAGTCCCACATTCTCCCCACTCCCTGTGGGAGCGAGTCCCACATTCCCCCCCACTCCCCATGGGAGCAAGTCCCACATTCTCCCCCACTCCCCGTGGGTTCGAGTCCCACATTCTCCCCCACTCCCCGTGGGAGCGAGTCCCACATTCTCCCCCACTCCCCTCTGGGAGCGAGTCCCACATTCTCCCCCACTCCCCGTGGGAGCGAGTCCCACATTCTCCCCCACTCCCCATGGGAGCGAGTCCCACATTCTCCCCCACTCCCCGTGGGAGCGAGTCCCACATTCTCCCCACTCTTTGGGTGTAGAGTTTTCTACTGGGTTTCTTGATGTCTATCTTGGAATAATGGTGTCTCTTACACAGAAGAGGAAACATTCTCTCTCTATCCACTCCACCAAAACCTTGAAGAATTGATCGAATCTCTCTTCAGCCAACTCTCAACTTTGTCTTTTCAATAAACAGACCCAGCCCATCAATCCTTTCCTGATAAACATTTCTGCTTTCAACCTTCTGAATTCCTGTCTGCATTCTCTCCAGTAATTCCAAATGCTTTTCATCCTGTGACAACCTCTGTCTCGGAACTGTACTAAGTGTATAACTATCTGAGGTCCCGATCTGCTTCAAGAAGACGACCATCATCCCGGTACCTACGAAAAACCAAGCAGCTTTAATGACTATCGGCTGTGGCTCTGACACCCATCATTATGAAGTGCTTCGAAAGGTTAGTCATGGCACGAATCAATTCCAGCCTCCCGGACTGCCTGGATCCACTACAGTTTGCTGACCACCGCAACAGGTCCACAGCAGACGCCATTTCCCTGGCCCTGCACTCAACCCTGGAACACTGAGATAACAAGGACACCGATGTCCGACTCCTGTTTATTGACTACAGCTCAGCCTTCAACACTATTATTCCCACGAAACTCATCTCCAAACTCCGTGTCCTGGGCCTCGGCTCCTCCCTCTGCGACTGGATCCTGAACTTCCCAACTCAGAGACCACAATCAGTAAGGATGGGCAACAACACCTCCTCCACGATCATCCTCAACTCCGATGCCCCACAAGGCTGTGTTCTCAGCCCCCTACTATACTCCTCATACACCTCTGACTGTGCGGCCAAATTCCCCTCCAATTCCATCTTCCAGATTGCTGATGACACCACCGTAGTGGGTCGGATCTCAAACAATGATGAGACAGAGTACAGGAATGAGATAGAGAATCTGGTGAACTGGTGCAGCAACAATAATCTCTCCCTCAAATCAACAAAACGGAGGAGATTGTCATCGACTTCAGGAAGCGTAAAGGAGAACATGCTCCTGTCTACATCAACGGGGATGAAGTAGAAATGGTCAAGAGCTTCAGGTTTTTAGATGTCCAGATCACCAACAACCTGTCCCGGTCCCCCCATGCCGACACTATAGTTAAGAAAGCCCCACCAACGCTTCTACTTTCTCAGAAGACTAAGGAAATTTGGCATGTCAGCTACGACTCTCACCAACTTTTACAGATGCACCATAGAAAGCATTCTTTCTGGTTGTATCACAGCTTGGTCTGGGCTCCTGCTCTGCCCAAGACTGCAAAAAACTACAAAAGGTTGTGAATGTAGCCCAATCCATCACGCAAACCAGCCTCCCATCCATTGACTCTGTCTACACTTCCCGCTGCCTCGGCAAAGCAGCCAGCATAATTAAGGACCCCACGCACCCAGGACATTCTCTCTTCCACCTTCTTCCATCAGGAAAAAGATACAAAAGTCTGAGGTCACGTACCAACCGACTCAAGAACAGCTTCTTCCCTGCTGCTGTCAGACATTTGAATGGACCGACCTCGCATTAAGCTGATCTTTCTCTACACCCTAGCTATGACTGTAACACTACATTCTGCACTCTCTCCTTTCCTTCTCTATGAACAGTATGCTCTGTCTGTATAGCGCACAAGAAACAATACTTTTCACTGTATCCCAATACATGCCTTTGACAAGGTACCGCACGGTAGGTTGTTGCATAAAGTTAAATCTCACGGGATCCAGGGTGAGGTATCTAAATGGATACAAAATTGGCTTCTTGACAGAAGCCAGAGGGTGGTTGTAGAGGGTTGTTTTTCAAACTGGAGGCCTGTGACCAGCGGTGTGCCTCAGGGATCAGTGCTGGGTCCACTGTTATTTGTCATTTATATTAATGATTCGGATGAGAATATAGGAGGCATGGTTAGTAAGTTTGCAAATGACACCAAGATTGGTGGCATAGTGGACAGTGAAGAAAGTTAACTCCAATTGCAACAGGATCTTGATCAATTGGGCCAGTGGGCTGACGAATGGCAGATGGAGTTTAATTTAGACAAATGCGAGGTGATGCATTTTGGTCGATTGAACCAGGGCAGGACTTACTCAGTTAATGGTAGGGCTTTGGGGAGAGTTACAGAACAAAGAGATCTCAGGGTACATGTTCATAGTTTCTTGAAAGTGGAGTCACAGATGGACAGAGTGGTGAAGAAGGCATTCAGCATGCTTGGTTTCATCGGTCAGAACATTGAATACAGGAGTTGGGACGTCTTGTTGAAGTTGTACAAGACATTGGTAAGGCCACACTTGGAATACTGTGTACAGTTCTAGTAACCCTATTATAGAAAGGATATTATTAAACTAGGATGAGTGCAGAAAAGATTTACTAGGATGCCACCGGGACTTGATGGATTGAGTTATAAGGAGAGGCTGGATAGACTGGGACTTTTTTCTCTGGAGCGTAGGAGGCTGAGGGGTGACCTTATAGAGGTCTACAAAATAATGAGGGGCACAGGTTAGCTAGATAGTCAATATCTTTTCCCAAAGGTAGGGGAGTCTAAAACGAGAGGGCAAAGGTTTAAGGTGAGAGGAGAGAGATACAAAAGGGTCCAGAGGGGCAATTTTTTCACACAGAGGGTGGTGAGTGTCTGGAACGAGCTGCCAGAGGTAGTAGTAGAGGCGGGTACAATTTTGTCTTTTAAAAAGCATTTAGACAGTTACATGGGTAAAATGGGGAGAGAGGGATATGGACCAAATGCGGGCAATTGGGATTAGTTTATGGGTATAAAAAAAAAGGGCGGCATGGACAAGTTGGGCCGTAGGGCCTGTTTCCATGCTGTAAACCTCTATGACTCTATGTGACAATAATAAATCAAATCCTTCTCCCCTATGTACTCTATGAACGGTATGCTTTGTCTGTATAGTGCGCAAGAAACAATACTTTTCACTGTATCCCAATACATGTGACAATAATAAATCAAATCCTTCTCCCCTATGTACTCTATGAACGGTATGCTTTGTCTGTACAGCGTGCAAGAAACAATACTTTTCACTGTATCCCAGTACATGTGACAATAATAAATCAAACCAAGTATGGTCCGACCAAAGTTCAGTGCAGACTGAGTGTAAGTTGTGGAGTGGAGGGATTCCGGTCCTTACCGAGTACGCCCAGTCTGTAGTTAATGGTGACGACAATAACATTGCCGTAGCTTGCGAGAACACTCCCCTCGAACATGTTCCCCGTCCCCTCCATGTAGGATCCCCCGTGGACAAACATCATCACCGGTTTGGGACCGCTGTCTCGGATATCTGAGAGAGAGAGAGAGATACAGCGTGTTACCAATGTTCCAATCCATTCCGCTAAGCTAATACACCACAGCAATGGCCCTGAATTCAGATCGGAGCGATGTTCAATTCTACTCAAGGCAACTCGAGTGCATGCGAGATGTTTACATGGAGCGATACAAGACTACACAGAAATACACAATTCAATCATCCTCATTTGGGTCAGCAACAATGTTTATCATACTCCACACCAGCCTCCTCCCATGCCCTCCCCAGTCACCCAATCCTATTCCTTTCTCCCCAATGTGTTTATCCAGCATTCCCCCTCCCCTTTAATGTCTCAATGCAATTCACCTCCCCCACTCCCCGTGGGAGCGAGTTCCACATTCTCCCCCACTCCCCGCGGGAGCGAGTCCCACACTCTCCCCACTCCCCGTGGGAGCGAGTCCCACATTCTCCCCACTCCCCGTGGGAGCGAGTCCCACACTCTCCCCACTCCCCGTGGGAGCGAGTCCCACATTCTCCCCCACTCCCTGCGGGAGCCAGTCCCACATTCTCCCCCACTCCCTGTGGGAGCGAGTCCCACATTCTCCCCACTCCCCGTGGGAGCGAGTCCCACATTCTCCCCCACTCCCCGTGGGAGCGAGTCCCACATTCTCCTCCACTCCCTGTGGGAGCGAGTCCCACATTCTCCCCACTCCCCATGGGAGCGAGTCCCACATTCTCCCCCACTCCCTGTGGGAGCGAGTCCCACATTCTCCCCACTCCCCATGGGAGCGAGTCCCACATTCTCCCCACTCCCTGAGGGAGGGAGTCCCACATTCTCCCCCACTCCCCATGGGAGCGAGTCCCACATTCTCCCCACTCCCCCGTGGGAGTGAGTCCCACATTCTCCCCCAATCCCCGTGGGAGCGAGTCCCACATTCTCCTCACTCCCCCGTGGGAGCGAGTCCCACATTCTCCCCCACTCCCCCGTGGAAGCGAGTCCCACATTCTCCCCCACTCCCCGTGGGAGCGAGTCCCACATTCTCCCCCACTCCCCGTGGGAGCGAGTCCCACATTCTCCCCACTCCCCGTGGGAGCGAGTCCCACATTCTCCCCACTCCCCCCGTGGGAGCGAGTCCCACATTCTCCACACTCCCCGTGGGAGCGAGTCCCACATTCTCCCCACTCTCTGGGCAAAGATATTTCTCCTGAATTCCTGATTGGATTAACCCGAGATTATCTGAGGCCGACGGCCCCGAGTTCTGGTCTCCGCACAAGTGGGAACATCTCTGTGTCGCCCCAATCGAAACCCCTGCAGAATTTAACAGATGTCTATTGGGTCACACTCCCTCCGTGTCAGAGTTACAAGTTCTCATTTCCAATTTGTCCTTTGACATCTTTCTTTGATAGTTTTCTCCTATGTCTCTACCCGCGGTGTATCTGGGCCACAGGAAGTGTCTGCCATGAACCAGCCGTGGCCTCACCACGGACCGATACAACTTCCAACGTTTCTGTTCCATTTCTCAAGCGGCCTTTGCACTTCCCGTGGCAACCGGAAGCGACTTGCACGTTGACAAAGGCTCTCTTTCGCGCACACTCTCCACCCAGTTTGCAAGCCATGAATTGGAGCCGGTTTTGAACGGGGGCTCGAATCGACACCTGTCTCTGCTCAGGCTGAGTTTGGGGTGAACTGGACACTGGTTACGTTGGTTCTTCAACACCTCCGAGGGTCAGGGTAAGAGTGAGCGACCCAAGGGCTTATTCCGCTTGTCCTTCCTGGTCAACAGGGGGCGAATGGGTTCAAAGGTTATGGGGAGAAAGCCTGTTGAGTTGGATGATCAGCCATGTTCGTGGTGAATGGCGGGGTAGGTTCGAAGGACCGAATGGCCTCCTCCTCCTGCTCCTATCCTCTATGTATTCTGGTCAAGTGGAGGGAAGGGGAGGGGGGCGAGAGACAGAGAGAGATAAGAGAGATAGAGGGAAAGACAGAGTGAGATAGACAGAGAGAGACAGAGAGAGAGGGAGGGATGGAGACAGAGAGAGAGGGAGGGATGGAGACAGAGAGAAGGGCAGAGACAGAGAGAGAGATAGATAGAGTGAGAGAGAGAGTGAGACAGAGATAGAGAGAGACACAGAGTGACACAGAGATAGAGAGAGAGAGACGGAGTGAGATAGACAGAGAGGGAACGAGATGTAGAGAGAGATAGAGAGAGAGAGAGGGATGGAGAGCATGGAGGGGAGAGACAGAGAGAGAGATAAACAGAGAGAGAGAGAGGGAGAGATGGAGAGAGGGAGGGGGAGGGAAAGATAAGAGAGACAGAGTGAGATAGACAATGAGAGAAAGAGATATATATAGAGAAAGGGAGGGATGGAGAGAAAGGGGGAGAGACAGAGACAGGGATAAATAGAGAGAGAGAGAGACAGATAGAGAGAGAGAGAGATAGATAGAGAGAGAGAGAGAGAGAGAGACAGAGTGAGAGAGAGACAGAGACAGAGAGATAGAGAGAGAGAGAGACAGAGAGAGAGAGAGACAGAGAGAGAGAGAGACAGAGAGAGAGAGAGAGAGACAGAGAGATAGAGAGAGAGAGAGACAGAGTGAGAGAGAGACAGAGAGAGAGGGGGGAAGAGAGAGAGAGAGATAAGACGTGCGGGTTAGGTGGATTGGCCATGCTAAATTGCCCCTTAGTGTCAGGGGGACTAGCTAGTGTAGATGCATGGGGTTATGGGGATAGGGCCTGGGTGGGATTGTGGTCGGTGCAGACTCGATGGGCCGAATGGACGATAGGGATTCTATGATTCTATGAAATAGAGAAAGAAAGAGAGAATGGAGACAGAGATAGAAAAAGGGAGAGACAGAGTGAGATAGATAGATATTGAAAGAGAGAGAGAGAGAGAGACAGAGAGAAAGAGAGGGAGGGAGGGTGACATCAGCACACGCAGGTTCCAGAACTGTTAAAGACCCAGGTATCAAAGATGGCCGCTGTTTAACCCTTTGCTGGTCTTGCCTGGATGGTGCGGCTCCAACAACACTCAAGAAGCTCGACACCATCCAGGACAAAGCAGCCCCGCTTGATTGGCCCCCCATCCACAAACACCCACTCCCTCCACCACCGACGCTCAGTAGCAGCCGTGTGTACCATCTACAAGATTCACTGCAGTGACTCACCAAGGCTCCTTCGACAGCACCTTCCAAACCCACCACCTCTCCCATCTAGAAGGACAAGGGCAGCAGATACCTGGGGAACACCCCCACCTGCAAGTTCCCCTCCGAGCCACTCCACCATCCCGACTTGGAAATATATCGGCCGTTCCTTTTGCAGTCACTGGGTCAAAATCCTGGAATTCCCTCCCTAACGGCATTTTGGGTCAACCCACAGCACGCGGACTGCAGCGATTCAAGATGGCGGCTCCCCACCACCTTCTCAAGGGCAACTAGGGATGGGCAATAAATGCTGGCCCAGCCAGCGACACCCATGTCCCAAGAATGAATATAAAAAAAGGCTCTCTACTTCACATTGGTAACCATGGAGATACGCACTCCCGCCATTATACAATCTCACACACACCAAGCTTTCCCCAAGAAGAATTCAAAGGTGCTGGTGAGGCCACACCAGGAGTACTGTGTACAGTTTTGGTCTCCTTACTTGAGAAAGGATATACTGGCACTGGAGGGGGCACAGAGGAGATTCACTCGGTTGATTCCGGAGTTGAGAGGGTTGGCTTATGAGGAGAGACTGAGTAGACTGGGGCTATACTCATTGGAATTCAGAAGAATGAGGGGAGATCTTATAGAAACATATAAGATTATGAAGGGAATAGATAAGCTAGAAGCAGGGAAGTTGTTCCCACTGGCTAGTGAAACCAGAACTAGGGGGCATGGCCTCAAAATAAGGAGGAGCAGATTTAGGACTGAGTTGAGGAGGAACTTCTTCACCCAAAGGGTTGTGAATCTGTGGAATTCTCTGCCCAGTTGAGGCTACCTCATTGAATGTTTTTAAGGCAAGGATAGGTAGATTTTTGAACAGTAAAGGAATTAAGGGTTATGGTGAGCGGGCGGGTAAGTGGAGCTGAGTCCACGAAAAGATCAGCCATGATCTTATTGAATGGCGGAGCAGGCTCGAGGGGCCAGATGGCCGACTCCTGCTCCTAGTTCTTCTGTTCTTATGTATTTAACAAATTCATGATAGAGAAACTGAAATCTCAATGGGCTTCGCTGGAGTCATCATCCAACCAAACTTGCGAATCACGTTAGGAGATATTAGGGTCAGGTGACCCAAAGATCGGTCATAGAGGCCGATTTACAAGACCACAGAGGTGAGGATATGAGGGCAGGTGATTCATAGATTGGACAAAGAGGTTTTCAGAGCCAAACGGAGAGGGGTTCAGGGAGGGAATTCCAGAGCTAAATTTAAAGTTAATTTATTAGTCACAAGTAGGGTTACATTAACACTGCAATGAAGTTACTGTGAAAATCCCCCAGTCGCCGCACTCCGGGTAACACTGGGGGAGAACTTAGCACGGCCAACACACCCTAACCAGCACGTCTTTCTGACTGTGGGGAGGAAACCGGAGCACCCGGAGGAAACCCACGCAGACACGGGGAGAACGTGCTGACTCCACACAGACAGTGACCCAAGGCCGGGGATTGAACCCGGGTCCCTGGCGCTGTGAGGCAGCAGCGCTAACCACTGTGCCGCCGTGTTGCCCAAGGCAGCTGAAGGCACGGCCGCCAATGGCGGAGCGATGGGAATCGGGGGGGAGGGGGAGGGGGGTGGAGGGAGGGGGTTGCTCAATAGGCCGGAATTGGATGAGCGCAGAGATCTCGGAGCGCTTTGGGGCTGGAGGAGGTTACAGAGATAGGGAGGGGTGTAGGGAGATGGAGGAGGTTACAGAGATAGAGAGGGTTGTAGGGGGCTGGAGGAGGTTACAGAGATCGGGAGAGGTGTAGGGGGCTGGAGAAGGTTGCAGAGATAGGGAGGGTTGTAGGCAGATGGAGGAGGTTACAGAGATAGGGAGGGTTGTAGGGGCTGGAGGAGGTTACAGAGATAGGGAGGGTTGTAGGGGCTGGAGGAGGTTACAGAGATAGGGAGGGTTGTAGGGAGCTGGAGGAGGTTACAGAGATAGGGAAGGTTGTAGGGGACTGGAGGAGGTTACAGAGATAGGGAGGGTTGTAGGGGGCTGGAGGAGGTTACAGAGATAGGGAGGGTTCTAGGGGGCTGGAGGAGGTTACAGAGATAGGGAGGGTTGTAGGGAGCTGGAGGAGGTTACAGAGATAGGGAAGGTTGTAGGGGACTGGAGGAGGTTACAGAGATAGGGAGGGTTGTAGGGGGCTGGAGGAGGTTACAGAGATAGGGAGGGTTGTAGGGGGCTGGAGGAGGTTACAGAGATAGGGAGGGGTGTAGGGGCTGGGGGAGGTTACAGAGATAGGGAGGGGGTGTAGGGGGCTGGAGGAGGTTACAGAGATAGGGAGGGGGTGTAGGGGGCTGGAGGAGGTTACAGAGATAGGGAGGGGGTGTAGGGGGCTGGAGGAGGTTACAGAGATAGGGAGGGGGTGTAGGGGGCTGGAGGAGGTTACAGAGGTAGGGAGGGGTGTAGGGGCTGGAGGAGGTTACAGAGATAGGGAGGGGTTGTAGGGGGCTGGAGGAGGTTTCAGAGATAGGGAGGGGTGTAGGGGGCTGGAGGAGGTTACAGAGATAGGGAGGGGGTGTAGGGGGCTGGAGGAGGTTACAGAGATAGGGAGGGGTTGTCGGGGGCTGGAGGAGGTTTCAGAGATAGGGAGGGGTGTAGGGGGCTGGAGGAGGTTACAGAGGTCGGGAGGTTAAGGTGAGGCCATGCAGGCGTTAAATAAAGATGGGAATTTAGAAAAGTGAGGAACGTCTGTATGTGGAGATGGGTGCGGGGGCACAGAGCACAGGGACTGGGACAAGGAGCGAACTCAGGGTACAGGCAGCAGAACTGAGAAAGAGAGCGGAAAGACAGATGGAACAACAGTTTATTTCAACTCATTCACAGTTTGTGATCACCAGTGACAAGGCCAGTGTCCATTTTCCCTTCTTAATCCCACCCCCCCGAGAGGATGATGGGCCTCACTGCAACATCGCAGAGAGTCAACCCCTTTGCCGTGGCTCTGGAGTCACATGTAGGCCAGACCGGGTAAGGATGGCAGATTTCCTTCCCTAAAGGAACCAGAGGGGTTTTTAACAACAATCTGGGTGAGTAGTTTTGTGACTATCAGACACTTCTTGCTGAGGTTCAACACAGAAACGTACATCGGAATTTACCACCCTGTCCATCACGGACCCGGAACGGGTGAAGGGCGGACATTGGAAATGTCCGTTCACCTCAGGCGACATTTTACGACCCCACTCGAGCAAGACCAGGAAATCCCACCCACAGAAACTAGAAGCAGGCGGAGACCATTCGGCCCTTCGAACCTGCTCTGTCATTCATTTTGATCATGGCTGATCATCGAAACAATATCCTGATCTCCCCCTTCCCCCCTCCATATCCCTCGATCCCTTTAGCCCCAAGATCTATATCTACTTTCTTCTTGACAGCCTGGGGCGGCACGGTAGCACAGTGGTTAGCACTGCTGCTTCACAGCTCCAGGGTCCCGGGTTCGATTCCCGGCTTGGGTCACTGTCTGTGTGGAGTTTGCACATTCTCCTTGTGTCTGCGTGGGTTTCCTCCGGGTGCTCCGGTTTCCTCCCACAGTCCAAAGATGTGCGGGTTAGGTTGATTGGCCAGGTTAAAAAAATTGCCCCTTAGAGTCCTGGGATGCATAGGTTAGAGGGATTAGCGGGTAAATATGTGGGGGTAGGGCCTGGCTGGGATTGTGGTCGGTGCAGACTCCATGGGCCGAATGGCCTCCTTCTGCACTGTAGGGTTTCTATGATGAAATCACACAACGTTTTGGCCTCAACTACTTTGTGTGGGAGTGAATTCCACACATTCACCACCCTCTGGGTGAAGAAACGTCTCCTCACCTCAGTCCTAAAAGGTTTACCCCCTTATCCTCAAACTATGACCCCCTAGTTCTGGATTCCCCTCGCCATCGGGAACATTCTTTCTGATTCTACCCTGTCTAACCCTGTTAGAATTTTGTAAGTTTCTATGTGATCCCCTCTCACTCTTCCAAACTTTCCCCCTTTTACCTTTAACCTATGTCCCCCAGTAATTGACATTTCTATCCTGGGAAAAGACCCCGACTATCTCTTCTATCTGTGCCTCTCATAATCTTGTAGACTTCTATCAGGTCGCCCCTCTGACGTTCAAGTTAGAACAAACCAAGTTTCTCCAACCTCTCCTCATAGCTAATGCCCTCCATACCAGGCAACATCCTGGTAAACCTTTTCTGTACCCTCTCCAATGCCTCCACATCCTTCTGGTAGTGTTGCGCCCAGAACTGTACGCCATATTCCGAGTGCGGCCTAACTAAAGTTCTATACAGCTGCAACATGACTTACCAATTTTTATACCCTGTGCCCCGACTGATGAAGGCAAGTACGCCCTACACAGGAACATAGAAAATAGGTGCAGGAGCAGGCCATTCTGCCCTTTGAGCCTGCACTACCCTTCAATATGATAAGATCATAAGGCCATAAGACACAGGAGCAGAATTAGGCCACTCGGCCCATCGAATCTGCTCCACCATTCAATCATGGCTGATATTTTTCTCATCCCCATTCTCCTGCCTTTTCCTCATAACCCCTGATCCCCTTATTAATCAAGAACCTATCTATCTCTGTCTTAAAGACACTCACTGACCCGGCCTCCACAGCCTTCTGTGGCAAAGAGTTCCACAGATTCACCACTCTCTGGCTGAAGAAATTCCTCCTTATCTTTGTTTTAACGGATCGCCCCTTCAGCCTGAGGTTGTGCCCTCTGGTTCTAGTTTTTCCGACTGGTGGAAACATCTTCTCCACGTCCACTCTATCCAGGCCTCGCAGTGTCCTGTAAGTTTCAATAAGATCCCCCCTCACCCTTCTAAACTCCATCGAGTACAGACCCAGAGTCCTCAACCCGTTCCTCATACGACAAGCTCTTCATTCCAGGGATCATTCTTGTGAACCTCCTCTGGACCCTTTCCAAGGCCAGCACATCCTTCCTTAGATACGGGGCCCAAAACTGCTCACAATACTCCAAATGGGGTCTGACCAGAGCCTTATACAGCCTCAGAAGCACATCCCTGCTCTTGCATTCTTGTAGCTGATCATGGTTGATCATGCCCTTTCAGTATCCCACTCCCGCTTTCTCTCCATACCCCTCGATCCCTTTCGCCACAAGGGCCACGTCCAGCTCCCTCTTGAACATATCTATCGAACTAGCCCCAACAGCTTTCTGTGGGAGAGAATTCCACAGGTTCACAACTCTCCGAGTGAAGAAGTTCTTCCTCATCTCAGTCCTGGATAGCTTACCCCTTATTCTTCGTCTGTGACCCCCTAGTTCTGGACTTCCCCAACACTGGGAACATTCTTCCCGCATCCAGCCTGTCCAGTCCCATCGGGATTTTATATGTTTCTGTGAGATTCCCTCTCATTCTTCTAAATTCCAGTGAGTACAAGCCCAGTCCATCCAGTCTCTCTTCATATGTCATTCTGGGAATCAATCTGGTGAACTTTCGCTGGACTCCCTCAATAGGAAGAATGTCCTTCCTCCGACTAGGAGACCAAAACTGCACACAATACTCAAGGTGTGGCCTCACCAAGGCCCTGTAGCAAGACACTCTTACCCCTATCCTCCTATAAAAGGTAGTCAAGAAGGCATACGGCACGCTTGCCTTCATCGGCCGGGGCATTGAGTATAAAAATTGGCAGGTCATGCTGCAGCTGTACAGAACCTTAGTGATGCGCTACTCAAACACGAGGTCTGAAGCTCGGTAAATGAAAGGCTTTTATTTACTGTAATGAAGCAGCCAGTAATTATATACACTATCCCAGACTGAAGGGGTCCCGGCCAGAGCAGGGACTCTTATACCTCTCCCAGGAGGCGGAGCCCGACTGGGATGTGCCACAACACTACAGTACAAAGGTGTAACCACCCCACCCTAACCCCAACAGCAACAATAGCACAACCCAACAGTAACATATGTACATCCTTGTAGTACTGGCCAGCCCCTGGCTCAGTACTATCCAGTGGGAACCAACGATGGTTCACCACACTTAGTTCGGCCTCATTTAGAATATTGCGTACAATTCTGGTCGCAACACTACCAGGAGGACGTGGAGGCTTTGGAGAGGGTACAGAAGAGGTTTACCAGGATGTTGCCTGGTCTGGAGGGCATTAGTTATGAGGAGAGGTTGGAGAAACTTGGTTTGTTCTCACTGGAGCGACGGAGGTTGAGGGGCGACCTGATAGAGGTTTACAAGATTGTGAGTGGCGTGGACAGAGTGGACAGTCAGAAGCGCTTTCCTCAGGGAGAAAAGGTAAGTACCAGGGGACGTAGATTTAAGGTGCGTGGGGAGAAGTTTAGAGGAGATGTGTGAGGTAAGTCTTTTTACACAGAGGGTGATGAATGTCTGGAACGCGCTGCCCGGGGAGGTGGTGGGAGCGGGTACGATAGCGACATTTAAGGGCAACTAGACAAATACATGAATAGGATGAGAATGGAAGGATACGGACTCTGTAAGTGCATACGGTTTTAGTTTAGGCATCATGATCGGCGCAGGCTTGGAGGGCCGATGGGCCTGTTCCTGTGCTGAAGTGTTCTTTGTTCTTTGTACTCAAGTCCTCTTGATGTGAAGGCCAGCAAGCCATGAGCTTTCCTCAACACCTACTGCACCAGGAAAGCTTCTGGACCACCTTATCCACTTGAGATAAGAGAGGATGTTTCCCATTGTTGGAACACTCTAGAATGAGAGACTGTAGTTTGATCAGAGGCACAGATAGAATGGATAATGGATAGTCTTTTTCCCAGGGGTGAAAATGTCAATTACTCGGGGGGACTGGTTAACGGTTGAAGGGAGAAAGTTGAGAGGAGATGTGTGAGGTAAGTTTTTTAGTGGTAAGTGTCTGGAACGCCCTGCCAGAGGAGGTGGTGGAAGCAGATACAATAGCAATGTTTAAGAGGCCTCCTGGCAGATACATGAGTGGGCAGGGAAGAGAGGGATCCGGACCGTGTGGAGGCAAAAGCTCTTTAGCTCAGAAAGACGTCATGTGCCAGCACCGGCTTGGTGGGCCGAAGGGCCTGTCCCTGTGCCGTACTGTTCTTTATTCTTTTAGGCTAAAGGGCTGGCAGATTGAAAACAGAGATGAGGAGGAATAACTTCACTCACAGGATGGTAAATCCGTGGGATTCTCCAACCCAGAGTGCAGTGGATGCCGGAACGCTGAACACATTTGAGGAGGAGATAGATAGGTTTTTAATTGGTAACGGGATGGAGGGTTACAGGGAGCGGGCAGGAAGGTGGAGATGGGATGAGATCAGCCGTGGTCCGACTGAATGGCGGAGAATGTCCTACGAGGTTAGCAAAGCAAAGGAGATAGTCATCGACCTCAGGAAGCGTCGTGGAGAACATGCCCCTGTCTACATCAATGGGGATGAAGTAGAAAGGGGCGAGAGCTTCAAGTGTTTAGGTGTTCAGATCACCAACAACCTGTCCTGGTACCCCCCATGCCGACACCATAGTTAAGAAAGCCCCACCAACGCCTCTACTTTCTCAGAAGACTAAGGAAATTTGGCATGTCAGCTACGATTCTCACCAACTTTTACAGACGCACCATAGAAAGCATTATTTCTGGTTGTGTCACAGCTTGGTCTGGGGCTCCTGCTCTGCCCAAGACCACAAGAAACTACAAAGGGTCGTGAATGTAGCCCAATCCATCACGCAAACCAGCCTCCCATCCATTGACTCCGTCTACACTTCCCGCTGCCTCGGGGAAAAGCAGCCAGCATAATCAAGGACCACACACACACCCGGACATTCTCTCTTCCACCTTCTTCCGTCGGGAAAAAAATATAAAAGTCTGAGGTCACGTACCAACCGACTCAAGAACAGCTTCTTCCCTGCTGCTGTCAGACTTTTGAGTTGAGTGATTAAGTTGATCTTTCTCTACACCCTAGCTATGACTGTAACACTACATTCTGCACCCTCTCCTTTCCTTCTTTGGTATGCTTTGTCTGTATAGCGCGCAAGAAACAATACTTTTCACTGTATCCCAATACATGTGACAATAATAAATCAAATCCTTCTCCCCGATGTACTCTATGAACGGTATGCTTTGTCTGTATAGCGCGCAAGAAACAATACTTTTCACTGTATCCCAATACATGTGACAATAATAAATCAAATCCTTCTCCCCGATGTACTCTATGAACGGTATGCTTTGTCTGTATAGCGCGCAAGAAACAATACTTTTCACTGTATCCCAATACATGTGACAACAATAAATCAAATCCTTCTCCCCTATGTACTCTATGAACGGTATGCTTTGTCTGTATAGCGCGCAAGAAACAATACTTTTCACTCTATCCCAATACATGTGACAATAATAAATCAAATCAAATCCTTCTCCCTTGTGTACTCTATGAACGGTATGCTCTGTCTGTATAGCGCGCAAGAAACAATACTTTTCACTGTATCCCAATACATGTGACAATAATAAACCAAATCCTAGTTCTTCTGATTCTTACGGGTGAGGGTCTCAGCGACAGAGGAGTTGAGGCCGGGACAGAGAGGGTGGCTTGAGATCTCGAAGCATTTCGAAATATTGCCTGGATGTTCCCAAAGACCAGCTCAGGCCACCTTCCCATTCCCTTTATTCAACGAGCAATGTCAAGGAGGTGAGCTCCCTCTTCCCTCGGGATAAGACCCAAGACAGGCTTCGACCAGTGAGTTGGCCAATGGTGATGTTCTGCTTGTGGCGTTTAGGTCAAGCCTGTTTGCCCCTTGACCTCAGGTACAGGAAGGGAGTAGGAGGTCAAATGTCCTGTTGCCCCTTGACCTCAGGTACAGGAAGTGAGTAGGAGGTCAAATGTCCTGTTGCCCCTTGACCTCAGGTACAGGAAGTGAGTAGGAGGTCAAAGGTAACGTCGGCCTTTGTTGCAATGAGGGAACGGAGTATAAAAGTGGGGAAGTCTTGCTAGGACGGAGCAGGGCACTGCTGAGACTGCACCTGGAGTAGCGCGCACAGTTGTGGTCTCCATACTCAAGGAGGGATTTGGGAGCAGCACGATGGCACAATGGTTAGCGCTGCTGCCTCATAGTGCCAGGGACCCGGGTTCGATTCCCGGCTTGGGTCACTGTCTGTGCGGAGTCTGCACGTTCTCCCCATGTCTGCGTGGGTTTCCTCCGGTGCTCCAGTTTCCTCCCACAGTCCCAAAGATGTGCGGGTTAGGTGGATTGGCCATGCTAAATTGCCCCTTAGTGCCCAAAGATGTGCGGGTTAGGTGGATTGGCCATGCTAAATTGCCCCTTAGTGTTCAAAGATGTGTAGGTTAGGTGGATTGGCTGTGCTAAATTGCCCCTTCGTGTCCAAAGATGTGTAGGTTAGGTGGATTGGCCATGCTAAATTGCCCCTTAGTGCCCAAAGATGTGTAGGTTAGGTGGATTGGCCATGCTAAATTGTCCCTTAGTGTCCAAAGATGTGTAGGTTAGGTGGATTGGCCATGCTAAATTGCCCCTTAGTGCCCAAAGATGTGTAGGTTAGGTGGATTGGCCATGCTAAATTGTCCCTTAGTGTCCAAAGATGTGCAGGTTAGGTGGATTGGCCATGCTAAATTGCCCCTTAGTGTCCAAAGATGTGCGGGTTAGGTGGATTGGCCATGCTAAATTGCCCCTTAGTGTCAGGGGGACTAGGTAGGGTAAATATGCAGGGTTACAGGGATATGGTCTGGGTGGGATTGTGTTCAGTGCAGACATGATGGGCCGAATGGCCTCCTTCTGCACTGTAGAGATTCTATGATTCTATGCTACTCGTGTTGGGTGCAATTCAGAGAACGTTTCGTGGGACTGGGATGAAGAGGGTTTTGCTGTCTTTTGGGGAGAGGTTACACAGGTTGGGCCTGTAACCCACTGGAGTTTAGAAGAATGAGAGTGATGTTGTTAAAACATGTCCGATCTTGGGAGTAGTGAAAAGTATTGTTTCTTGCGCGCTATACCGACAAAGCATACCGTTTATACTGTTGCAAAGTTGAGTTTGTGAAGTTGGAACTTGACCTTGGTAAAGATGTAAAAAATTGTACAAATGCCAGGGGGGAAAAAACATTGCGGTGTCCCTCTAAAAGCTGGGGTTTGATTTCACTGTTTGGAGATTTAAGATGCAAAGTACATCCAGGTTCCAAGCTAAAAGAATTGTATCAAAAGGTCAGGCAGTAGTCTTGACAACCTGTTTTTAGCCCAATCTACTTAAAACAGGCACTCTGCTACCAGGAACCTATCAAATTTGAATTTGATGGTGTTGATTAGATCAGACCAATCCTATTGTCGGAAAATTGATAGGTCATCACAGGTATAAAAGAGCGGGGGAAAAACTGGAGGGCAACAGAAGAACTGCCACCTCTCACAGCTCGAGAGGGAGAGAGCAGCTCTCAACTCTGCCAGCTTCAGATATCTCTTCAGAGAACGCACCACCTAACTCGTGAAAGGTACCAAATCAGAAAGAACTTCCAGACAGAGAAATCAACAGAGGAACTCCAAAAGATTCCGAAAGCCACAAAACCTGGTTGTATATTTTGGAGAGTGACGGAACTCAGTTACTATATTTTTGGCGAATGAATGAGTTTTGTATTTATTTGAACAGCATTCCAGTAGAATCTTATTTTATTCGAGATGCTACTTGTTTAGTTAAAGCTCCTGGTTAGTTAAATAACTAAATTAAGAATTAAGAGTGCGTGTCAGATATTTCTGTAAGTTACCCACTGAACGTTACTGAAGGGCCATTCGCACCTTCCCACACACTTTGAACAGATTACGAGGCCAGGGATTCCTCTTTGGGGGATTACTTCTCAAAGGGGGTGGGTCAACCTTCGCATCGTAAAAATAGAGTACATAAGACCATAAGACCATAAGACATAGGAGCGGAAGTAAGGCCATTCGGCCCATCGAGTCCACTCCACCATTCAATCATGGTTGATTTCAACTCCATTTACCCGCTCTCTCCCCATAGCCCTTAATTCCTCGAGAAATCAAGAATTTATCAATTTCTGTCTTGAAGACGCTCAACGTCTCGGCCTCCACAGCCCTCTGTGGCAATGAATTCCACAGACCCACCACTCTCTGGCTGAAGAAATTTCTCCTCATCTCTGTTCTAAAGTGACTCCCTTTTATTCTAAGGCTGTGCCCCCGCGTCCTAGTCTCCCCTGTTAATGGAAACAACTTCCCTACGTCCATCCTATCTAAGCCGTTCATTATCTTGTAAGTTTCTATCAGATCTCCCTGATGCACTATCAATAAGGCGAAAGACTACCGATATGCCAATATAAGTGTAGGCTTTTATTCACAACAGAATCAGGAGCAGATCCCAACAATTAACCGACCTGGACTGAACAAGGGGGAGGAGACAGCCACCTTTATACTAGGTGCTGAGGGGAGGAACCAAACTGGAAGGGGATGTGTCCAGGTATGACAAACACACACAATGGTGGTCCATATAGGACAAAGGCACAACTGAGGTCCACCACACTCCCCTCAACCTCCTAAACTCCAATGAATATAATCCCACGATCCTCAGACGTTCATCGTATGTCAGGCCTACCATTCCTGGGATCATCCGTGTGAATCTCCGCTGGACCCGCTCCAGTGCCAGTATGTCCTTCCTGAGGTGTGGGGCCCAAAATTGCTCACAGTACTCCAAATGGGGCCTAACCAGTGCTTTATAAAGCCTCAGAAGTACATCCCTGCTTTTGTATTCCAAGCCTCTTGAGATAAATGACAACATTACATTTGCTTTCTTAATTACGGACTCAACCTGCAAGTTTACCTTTAGAGAATCCTGGACTAGGACTCCCAAGTCCCTTTGCACTTTAGCATTATGAATTTTGTCACCGTTTAGAAAATAGTCCATGCCTCTATTCTTTTTTCCAAAGTGTACAACCTCGCACTTGCCCACGTTGAATTTCATCAGCCACTTCTTGGACCACTCTCCTAAACTGTCTAAATCTTTCTGCAGCCTCCCCACCTCCTCAATACTACCTGCCCCTCCACCTATCTTTGTATCATCGGCAAACTTGGCCAGAATGCTCCCAGTCCCGTCATCTAGATCGTTAATATATAAAGAGAACAGCTGTGGCCCCAACACTGAACCCTGCGGGACACCACTTGTCACCGGTTGCCATTCTGAGAAAGAACCTTTTATCCCAACTCTCTGCCTTCTGTCTGACAGCCAATCGTCAATCCATGTTAGTACCTTGCCTCGAATACCATGGGCCCTTATTTTACTCAGCAGTCTCCCGTGAGGCACCTTGTCAAAGGCCTTTTGGAAGTCAAGATAGATAACATCCATTGGCTCTCCTTGGTCTAACCTATTTGTTATCTCTTCAAAGAACTCTAACAGGTTTGTCAGGCACGACCTCCCCTTACTAAATCCATGCTGACTTGTCTTAATCCGACCCTGCACTTCCAAGAATTTAGAAATCTCATCCTTAACGATGGATTCTAGAATTTTGCCAACAACTGAGGTTAGGCTAATTGGCCTATAATTTTCCATCTTTTTTCTTGTTCCCTTCTTGAACAGTGGGGTTACAACAGCGATTTTCCAATCCTCTGGGACTTTCCCTGACTCCAGTGACTTTTGAAAGATCATAACTAACGCCTCCACTATTTCTTCAGCTATCTCCTTTAGAACTCTAGGATGTAGCCCATCTGGGCCCGGAGATTTATCAATTTTCAGACCTTTTAGTTTCTCTAGCACTTTCTCACATAGGGGAGAAGGAAAGGAGAGAGTGCAGAATGTAGTGTTACAGTCATAGCTAGGGTGTAGAGAAAGATCAACTTAATGAGAGGGAGGTCCATTCAAAAGTCTGACGGCAGCAGGGAAGAAGCTGTTCTTGAGTCGGTTGGTACCTGACCTCAGACTTTTGTATCTTTTTCCCTGATGGAAGAAGGTGGAAGAGAGAATGTCCTGGGTGTGTGGGGTCCTTGATTATGCCGGCTGCTTTTCCCGAGGCAGCGGGAAGTGTAGACAGAGTCAATGGATGGGAGGCTGGTTGGCGTGAGGGGACTGGGCTTTGTTCATGACCCTTTGTTGAGTCAAGGAAGATATTTGATCGAGAAAGGAATGGGGGTTCCTGGGTGGGGGTGTCAGGCCAGAAAGTGGGGCGATCCTATTGACTGGGAGGGGGGGAGGGAGGACCATCGACCCTCAGCTCTCTCCTGCTCTCTCCTAATCCTGGTAACCCTCTTTGCGATATGGTCAACAGGCAAATGCATCAATCAGAGACCCTCACGTCCCCCCACTTCCCCCCCCCACTACCACCCCCTTCCCCCCTCGGCGGCCCAACTCCCCCCGCCCCCCCCCATCCCATCCATCTCCCGCTCCACCCACAACCTTCTGGATGATTCCGTCACTTAATCCCTCAGCGCCAATCGCGATAGGTGAGAGGGGGGGCAGGCAACCCAGAAGAGCAGAGAGTTGAGGCAAACAGCATACTTGACTGGCTGTGCTGGCTCGATGAACCCGAGCCTAAGCTGGTAGATGCTTGGCCCCTACCAGCTCTCCTTCGGCCCATCAGCGGAAGGGGGTCTGGAACGATAAAAGGGAACAGAGGGAGAGAACTGAAGAAAGTAAGTAAAAAGAAAAGAAAAGAAAAAACTCTCACAGAGAACAACAGATCCCCTCATCTGCCCCTCCCTTCCCCCCCCTCCAATACCGCTCCCCGCCACTCCCCGAACAGGTTCAAAGAACACCACCAATCTCCGTTCTGAACCTCAGAGATTGTTCCAGTTAATTCACGGGATGTGGGCGTCGCTGCCTAGGATGGCATTTGTTTGCCCCCTGCCCCCTTGTTCAGAGGGCTATTCCAGACATTGCCCCTGGAATCACATGTAGGCCAGACCGGGTAAGGGCGGCAGATTTCCTTCCCTTCAAGGGGACATTAGCGAACCGGATGGCGTTTTTTTTAAACGACAATTAGTGTTTGGCGCTGCTGCCTCACAGGGACCCCGGTTCGATTCCGGCCTCGGGTCACTGTCTGGGTGGAGACTGCACATTCTCACCCTGCCCCGTGTCTGCGTGAGTTTGCTCCGGTTTCCTCCCATGCTCCAAAGATGTGCCATTTAGGTGGATTGGCCATGCTAAATTGTCCCTTAGTGTCCAAAGATGTACGGGTTAGGTGGATTGGCCATGCTAAATTGTCCCTTAGTGTCCAAAGATGTACGGGTTAGGTGGATTGGCCATGCTAAATTGTCCCTTAGTGTCCAAAGATGTGCGGGTTAGGTGGATTGGCCATGCTAAATTGTCCCTTAGTGTGCAAAGATGTGCAGGTTAGGTGGATTGGCCATGCTAAATTGCCCCTTAGTGTCCAAAGATGTGCGGGTTCGGTGGATTGGCCGTGCTAACTTGCCCCTTAGTGTCCAAAGATATGCAGGTTAGGTGGATTGGCCGTGCTAAATTGCCCCTTAGTGTCCAAAGATGTGCAGGTTGGGTGGATTGGCCATGCTAAATTGCCCCTTAGTGTCCAAAGCTGTGCGGGTTAGGTGGATTGACCAAGTTAAATTACCCCTTAGTGTCCAAAGATGTGTTGGTTAGGTGGATTGGCCATGCAAAATTGCCCCTTAGTGTCCAAAGATGTACGGGTTAGGTGGATTGGCCATGCTAAATTGCCCCTTAGTGTCCAAAGATGTGCGGGTTCGGTGGATTGGCCGTGCTAACTTGCCCCTTAGTGTCCAAAGACATGCAGGTTAGGTGGATTGGCTGTGCTAAATTGCCCCTTAGTGTCCAAAGATGTGCAGGTTGGGTGGATTGGCCATGCTAAATTGCCCCTTAGTGTCCAAAGCTGTGCGGGTTAGGTGGATTGACCAAGTTAAATTGCCCCTTAGTGTCCAAAGATGTGTTGGTTAGGTGGATTGGCCATGCTAAATTGCCCCTTAGTGTCCAAAGATGTGCAGGTTGGGTGGATTGGCCATGCTAAATTGCCCCTTAGCGTCCAAAGTTGCGCAGGTTCGGTGGATTGGCCATGCTAAATTGCCCCTTAGTGTAAAATGATGTGCAGATTAGGTGGATTGGCCATGCTAAATTGCCCCTTAGTGTCCAAAGATGTGCAGGTTAGGTGGATTAACCATGCTAAATTGCCCCTTAGTGTCCAAAGATGTGCGGGTTAGGTGGATTAGCCATGCTAAATTGCCCCTTGGTGTCCAAAGATGTGCCGGTTAGGTAGATTGGCCATGCTAAATTGCCCCTTAGTGTCCAAAGATGTGCAGGTTGGGTGGATTGGCCATGCTAAATTGCCCCTTAGTGTCCAAAGATGTGCAGGTTAAGTGGATTGGCCATGCTAAATTACCCCGTGGTGTAAAATGATGTGCAGGTTAGGTGGATTGGCCATGCTAAATTGCCCTTTAGTGTCCAAAGATGTGCAGGTCAGGTGGATTACCCATGCTAAATTGCCCCTCACTGTCCAAAGATGTGCGGGTCAGGTGGATTGGCCGTGCTAAATTGTCCCTTAGTGTCCAAAGATGTACGGGTTAGGTGGATTGGCCATGCTAAATTGCCCCTTAGTGTCCAAAGATGTACGGGTTAGGTGGATTGGCCATGCTAAATTGTCCCTTAGTGTCCAAAGATGTGCGGGTTAGGTGGATTGGCCATGCTAAATTGTCCCTTAGTGTCCAAAGATGTGCAGGTTAGGTGGATTGGCCATGCTAAATTGCCCCTTAGTGTCCAAAGATGTGCGGGTTCGGTGGATTGGCCGTGCTAACTTGCCCCTTAGTGTCCAAAGATATGCAGGTTAGGTGGATTGGCCGTGCTAAATTGCCCCTTAGTGTCCAAAGATGTGCAGGTTGGGTGGATTGGCCATGCTAAATTGCCCCTTAGTGTCCAAAGCTGTGCGGGTTAGGTGCATTGACCAAGTTAAATTGCCCCTTAGTGTCCAAAGATGTGCGGGTTCGGTGGATTGGCCGTGCTAACATGCCCCTTAGTGTCCAAAGATATGCAGGTTAGGTGGATTGGCCGTGCTAAATTGCCCCTTAGTGTCCAAAGATGTGCAGGTTGGGTGGATTGGCCATGCTAAATTGCCCCTTAGTGTCCAAAGCTGTGCGGGTTAGGTGGATTGACCAAGTTAAATTGCCCCTTAGTGTCCAAAGATGTGTTGGTTAGGTGGATTGGCCATGCTAAATTGCCCCTTAGTGTCCAAAGATGTGCAGGTTGGGTGGATTGGCCATGCTAAATTGCCCCTTAGTGTAAAATGATGTGCAGATTAGGTGGATTGGCCATGCTAAATTGCCCCCTTAGTGTCCAAAGATGTGCAGGTTAGGTGGATTAACCATGCTAAATTGCCCCTTGGTGTCCAAAGATGTGCCGGTTAGGTAGATTGGCCATGCTAAATTGCCCCTTAGTGTCCAAAGATGTGCGGGTTGGGTGGATTGGCCATGCTTAATTGCCCCTTAGTGTCCAAAGATGTGCAGGTTAGGTGGATTGGCCATGCTAAATTACCCCTTAGTGTAAAATGATGTGCAGGTTAGGTGGATTGGCCATGCTAAATTGCCCTTTAGTGTCCAAAGATGTGCAGGTCAGGTGGATTACCCATGCTAAATTGCCCCTCACTGTCCAAAGATGTGCGGGTTAGGTGGATTGGCCATGCTAAATTGTCCCTTAGTGTCCAAAGATGTGCGGGTTAGGTGGATTGGCCATGCTAAATTGCCCCTTAGTGTCCAAAGATGTGCGGGTCAGGTGGATTGGCCATGCTAAATTGTCCCTTAGTGTCCAAAGATGTGCGGGTTAGGTGTATTTGCCATGCTAAATTGGCCCTTAGTGTCCAAAGATGTGCGGGTTAGGTGGACTTGCCATGCTAAAGTGCCCCTTAGTGTCCAAAGATGTGCGGGTTAGGTGGATTGGCCGTGCTAAATTGCACCTTAGCGTCAGGGGGATTAGCAGGATAAATGTGTGGGTTTACAGGGATACGGCTTGGGTGGGATTGTTGTCGTCGGAGGCTCGATGGGCCGAATGGCCTCTTTCTGTGTTGGAGGGATTCTATGATAACGATGGTTTCATGGTCAACTTTAGACTTTTAATTCCTGATTTTTATCGAATTCAAATTCCACCACCTGCCATGGTGGGATTCGAACCCAGGTCCCCAGAACGTTACCCTGTATCTTTGGCTGACCAGTCCTGTGACAATGCCATTACGCCATTGCCTCCCTCATCATCTTAACCTTTGTTCTCCCAGACTCCGCACCCCCCCCTCGCACTGCCCCTTGACACAAAATGGCCGACTCTCGGCCGGATTGGCTTCTCTTCCCAGGCACAGTTAATCGAATGCTGAGCCACAGGTCCAAGTCAAGGAAACCAGCCCCTTACACGAGGTGGGAAGGGCTGAGAATTGAGGGTTTCGGAAGAATGTTTTGCGATTTAATTCTTTCCCCCCCCCACACCCCCCCCCCCTTCTCTCTCTCGAGGTGGATTATTGTCAGAGAGTTGTCGCGTGTGGAGGGATTGTGCGGAACCTGGGCCCCTCTGGAGTTGAGACATGTCAAATTCTTCAAGGGTGCAATGGGGTCGATGCCTGTGGCAGTGGGGAGTCAGGAGGGTCACCCACTCAGCCATTTTGGATTGAGGTGAGGGGGCATCTCTTCACTCGCTTGGAGTTCTCTTCCCTGCTGCCCCCTCCCCCCCACCACCACCGCGGAGAGCCGGTATTACCGAGTCAGCCAGTCCCATCGACACAGAGGCGAGGGAATTATGGGATATGAGAGCGGGGGAGGGCGGGGGGGGTTGGAGTTGAGGTGGAAGATCTTATTGAATGGCGGAACGGATTGGAGGGGCTGAATGGTCCCCCTCACTCTCTCTCCTATCACTAATGTTCTTCCTCCTGATTGCAAGGATGGTAAGGTTTAATGAACCAAGATGGCGGTCAGGTGGATATTGGCTGCGATTTATCCGATTGGCAGACTGGGTTTGAGGGCCTGAATGGCCTCCCTGTCCGTTTCTGGCACCGTTCAGCTTTATGATGGATATGTTTGAGATTCTGTGCCTCACTCGAACTCCAGATAAATAACTTTCTTGAGCTGGGAGCCCTGATAGGACTCCCTCAAAGGCAACGTCAGACACATCCTGTAATGCCTGTGGGGGAACAGAGAGATCTTGGGGTCCATATCCACAGATCTCTGAAGGTTGCCACTCAAGTGGATAGAGCCGTGAAGAAGGCCTATAGAGTGTTAGCTTTTATTAACAGGGGGTTCGAGTTTAAGAGCCGTGGGGTTATGCTGCAACTGTACAGGACCTTGGTGAGACCACATTTGGAATATTGTGTGCAGTTCTGGTCACCTCACTATAAGAAGGATGTGGAAGTGCTGGAAAGAGTGCAGAGGAGATTTACCAGGATGCTGCCTGGTTTGGAGGGTAGGTCTTATGAGGAAAGTTTGAGGGAGCTAGGGCTGTTCTCTCTGGAGCGGAGGAGGCTGAGGGGAGACTTAGTAGAGGTTTATAAAATGATGAAGGGGATAGATAGAGTGAACGTTCAAAGACTATTTCCTCGGGTGGATGGAGCTATTACAAGGGGGCATAACTATAGGGTTCGTGGTGGGAGATATAGGAAGGATATCAGAGGTAGGTTCTTTACTCAGAGAGTGGTTGGGGTGTGGAATGGACTGCCTGCAGTGATAGTGGAGTCAGACACTTGAGGAACTTTCAAGCGGTATTGGATAGGCACATGGAGCACACCAGGATGATAGGGAGTGGGATAGCTTGATCTTGGTTTCAGATAAAGCTCGGCACAACATCGTGGGCCGAAGGGCCTGTTCTGTGCTGTACTGTTCTATGTTCTATGCCAAGAGCTGGGATTGGCTGAGAGGTGCATTTCTGCGATTGGGTGAGTGGGGAGGGGGGGGGTTGGTTGAAGTCCGCATGTGAGGCTCACATAACTGAACAGCCGGCAGGACAGCTCGAGTCTTCCCTTGGTGTCCTGTCCCAGCATGCCTCACTCAGCCACCACCGGGTCACCTGACCTGCTTATCTCAATGGCCTCTCCTCAGGGTTAGAGGCCGGGTGGTGATGGCAGGGTCATGTTGTGGCGTTCAGGGAGATGCGGGTTCAAATCCCGCCCGGGGCAGAAGGAAATTTAAACGTGATGGATTGAATAAACATGGAATAAAAGTTGTCGTTACCAATGGTGACCATGAAACCACTGTCGATTGTCGGAAAAACCCATCTGGTTCCTTTAGGGAAGGAAATCTGCCGTCCTTACCCGGTCTGGCCTACATGTGACTCCAGAGCCACAGCAATGTGGTTGATTCTCAACTGCCCTCTGAAATGGCCAAGTGAGACACTCAGCTCAAGGGGGCGATCCACCACCATCTTCTCAAGACCAATTAGCCATGGCCATTAAATGTCTGCCCAGCCAGAGATGTTCTCGTCCACAGGAAGGGATAAATTTAACCGCTCCTGGCAACCTGCTGGATCCCCCCCCCTCGCCAGTCAACTGCCACATTACCCACACTGCAACACTGACCAGAAGTCAAAGGTACACAAAATGGTGGAATGGTAACCGCATGCCATTCAGCCCACTGTGTGCCAGCCCGCCCTCTGGAAGAGCATTGGCGTTCAAAGCATTCGGAACGCCCACAGAGGGGGAACGGACTGCTTATCCTTCATTCTCAAAGGAGTCAAACAGTAAGGTCAAGATGATTTGGGGGTGGCACAGTGGTTAGCACTGCTGCCTCACAGCGCCAGGGACCCGGGTTCGATTCATAGCTTGGGTGACTGTGTGGAGTTTGCACGTTCTCCCTGTGTCTGCATGGGTTTCCCCCGAGTGCTCCGGTTTCCTCCCACAGTCCGAAAGACGTGCTGGTGGATTGGCCATGCTAAATTGTCCCTTAATGGTAAGCTTTTGCAGAAAATACGGACACATGGGATTGAGGGTGATTTAGTGGTTTGGATCAGGAATTGGCTAGCTGGAAGAAAACAAAGGGTGGTGGTTGATGGGAAATATTCATCCTGGAGTTCAGTTACTAGTGGTGTACCGCAAGGATCTGTTTTGGGGCCACTGCTGTTTGTCATTTTTATTAATGACTTGGATGAGGGCGTGGAAGGATGGATTAGTAAATTTACGGATGACACTAAAGTCGGTGGAGTTGTAGACAGTGCGGAGGGAAGTGGCAGGTTACAGAGGGACATAGATAAGCTGCAGAGCTGGGCTGAGAGGTGGCAAATGGAGTTTAATGCGGAAAAGTGTGAGGTGATTCACTTTGGAAGGAGTAACAGGAATACAGAGTACTGGACTAATGGTAAGGTACTTGGTCGTGTGGATGAACAGAGGGATCTTGGTGTCCATGTGCATAGATCCCTGAAAATTGGCACCCAGGTTGATTGGGTTGTTAAGAAGGCGTACAGTGTGTTAGCTTTTATTGATAGAGGGATTGAGTTTCGGAGCCAGGAGGTCATGCTGCAACTGTACAAAACTCTGGTGCGGCTGCACTTGGAGTATTGCGTACAGTTCTGGTCGCCGTATTATAGGAAAGATGTGGAAGTGTTGGAAAGGGTGCAGAGGAGATTTACCAGGATGTTGCCTGGTATGGTGGGAAAATCGTATGAGGAAAGGCTGAGGGGCTTGAGGCTGTTTTCGTTAGAGAGAAGAAGGTTAAGAGGTGACTTAATAGAGGCATACAAGATGATCAGAGGATTAGATAGGGTGGATAGTGAGAGCCTTTTTCCTCGGATGGTGATGGCTAGCATGAGGGGACATAGCTTTAAATTGAGGGGTGATAGATATAGGACAGATGTTAGAGGTAGGTTCTTTACTCAGAGAGTAGTAAGGGCGTGGAATGCCCTGCCTGCAGCAGTGGTGGACTCGTCAACGTTGAGAGCGTTCAAGTGGTTATTGGATAAACATATGGATGATATTGGAATAGAGTAGATTAGAGGGGCTTTAGATTGGTACCACTGGTCGGCGCAACATCGAGGGCCGAAGGGCCTGTACTGCGCTGTAATGTTCTATGTTCTCTGATCTATTAATGTCCAAAGATGTGTAGGTTAGGTGGATTGGCCATGCTAAATTGTCCCTTAGTGTCCAAAGATGTGTAGGTTAGGTGGATTGGCCATGCTAAATTGTCCCTTAGTGTCCAAAGATGTGTAGGTTAGGTGGATTGGCCATGCTAAATTGCCCCATAGTGTCCAAAGATGCGCGAGTTAGGGGGATTGGCCGTGCTAAATTAACCCGAGTGTCAGGGTGATTAGCGGGATAAATGCGTGGGGTTACGGGAATAGGGCCTGGGTGGGATTGTAGTTGGTGCAGACTCGATGGGCCGAATGGCCTCCTTCTGCCCTGATTCTATGATTCTGTGATTGTATTCTATGAGTCTATGTGAAGCTTCAGTTAGTAAGAAGGTTAACAACATCAGGTTAAGGTTCAGTTATACCAGGCATTGGTGAGAACAGATGTGAAAATCTGAGCTCACGTTTGGTCTCCTTACAGAAGGAACAATGTCAATGGGTTGGAGCTGGTTCACAGGAGGTTTTTTTTAAAGGTTTTTAATGGGACATTGGGGTCGCTGGGCCGGGCCCAGCATTCACTGCCCCTCCCAAATTGCCCCTTGGGAAGGTGGTGGGTGAGCCACCATCTTGAACCCGTTGCAGTCCCTGAGGCTTTGGGTGGCACGGTGGCACAGTGGTTAACACTGCTGCCTCACAGCGCCAGGGACCCGGGTTCGATTCCCGGCTTGGGTCACTGTCTGTGCGGAGTCTGCACGCTCTTCCCGTGTCTGCGTGGGTTTCCTCCGGGTGCTCCGGTTTCCTCCCACAGTCCAAAGATGTGCTGGTTAGGGTGCATTGGGCCGTGCTAAATTGCCCCTTAGTGTCAGGGGGACTAGCAGAGTAAGTATGTGGGGTTATGGGGATACGGCCCAGGTAGGATTGGGGTCAGTGCAGACTCGATGGTCCGAATGGCCTCCTTCTGCACTGTTGGGATTCGATGGTTTCTATGGATTCCGAGGTGTAGGTACACCCACAGTGCTGTTAGGGAGGGAGTTCCGGGATTTTGACCCAGCCACAGTGAAGGAACAGACGATATATTTCCAAATCCGGATGGTGAGTGACTCGGAGGGGAACCTCCAGGTGGGGGTGTTCCCCAGGTATCTGCTGCCCTAGTCCTTCTAGATGGGAGAGGTGGTGGGTTTGGAAGGTGCTGTCGAAGGAGCCTTGGTGAGTCGCTGCATCTTGTAGATGGGACACACGGCTGCTACTGAGCGTCGGTGGTGGAGAGAGTGAGTGTTTGTGGTTAGCGTGTCGATCGAGCGGGGCTGCTTTGTCCTGGATGGTGTCGAGCTTCTTGAGTGTTGTTGGAGCTGCACCATCCAGGCGAGTGGGGAGTGTTCCATCACACTCCTGACTTGTGTCCTTGTAGATGGTGGACAGGCTTTGGGGAGTCAGGAGGTGAGTTACTCTCCGCAGGATTCCCAGCCTCTGATCTTAGGTTTGATTTGATTTATTGTCACATGTATTGGGATACAGTGAAAAGTATTGTTTCTTGCGCGCTATACAGACAAAGCATACCATTCATAGAGAACATGGGGAGAAGGATTTGATTTGATTTATTATTGTCACATGTATTCTGTATGGGCTGAAAAATGGCAAATGGAATTTAATGCAGACAAGTGTGAGATATTGCACTTTGGAAGGACAAACCAAAGTAGAACGTACAGGGTAAATGGTAGGACTCTGAAGAGTGCAGTTGAACAGAGGGATCTGGGAATACAGGTACAGAATTCCCTAAAAGTGACGTCACAGGTGGATAGGGTCGTAAAGAGTGCCTTTGGTACATTGGCCTTTATAAATCGGAGTATCGAGTATAAAAGTTGGAGTGTTATGGTAAGGTTATATAAGGCATTGGTGAGGCCGAATTTGGAGTATTGTGTACAGTTTTGGTCACCTAGTTACAGGAAGGATGTAAATAAGATTGAAAGAGTGCAGAGAAGGTTCACAAGGATGTTGCCGGGACTTGAGAAGCTGAGTTACAGAGAGAGATTGAATAGGTTGGGACTTTATTCCCTGGAGCGTAGAAGATTGAGGGGAGATTTGACAGAGGTGTATAAGATTTTGATGGCTATAGATAGAGTGAATGCAAGCAGGCTTTTTCCGCTGAGGCGAGGGGAGAAAAAAACCAGAGGGCATGGGTTAAGGGTGAAAGGAGAAAAGTTTAAAGGGAATATTAGGGGGGGCTTCTTCACGCAGAGAGTGGTGGGAGTGTGGAATGAGCTGCCAGATAAAGTGGTAAATGCGGGGTCACTTTTAACATTTAAGAAAAACTTGGACGGGTTCATGGATGAGAGGGGTGTGGAGGGATATGGTCCAAGTGCAGGTCAGTGGGACTAGGCATAAAATGGTTCGGCACAGACAAGAAGGGCCAAAAGGCCTGTTTCTGAGCTGTAATTTTCTATTGTTCTATGGTTCTATGTTGCAGCTTTATAGAACCTTAGTTAGGCCGCACTTGGAATATAGTGTTCAATTCTGGTCGCCACACTACCAGAAGGATGTGGAGGCTTTGGAGAGGGTACAGAAGAGGTTTACCAGGATGTTGCCTGGTATGGAGGGCATTAGCTATGAGGAGAGGTTGGAGAAACTTGGTTTGTTCTCACTGGAGCGACGGAGGTTGAGGGGAGACCTGATAGACGTCTACAGCATTATGAGGGGCATGGACAGAGTGGATAGTCAGAAGCTTTTTCCCAGGGTGGAAGAGTCAATTACTAGGGGGCACAGGTTTAAGGTGCGAGGGGCACGGTTTAAAGGAGATGTACGAGGCAGGTTTTTTACACAGAGGGTGGTGGGTGCCTGGAACTCGCTGTCGGGGGAGGTAGTGGAAGCGGATACGATAGTGAGTCTTAAGGGGCGTCTTGACAAATACATGAATAGGATGGGGATAGAGGGATATGGTCCTCGGAAGGGTAGGGGGGTTTAGTTCAGATGGCCAACATGGTCAGTGCAGGCTTGGAGGGCCGAAGGGCCTGTTCCTGTGCTGTAATTTTCGTTGTTCTTTGTACTGGGGAGTGCCGCACTGTCAGAGGATCAGTGCTGAGGGAGTGCCGCACTGTCGGAGGGTCAGCGCTGAGGGAGTGCCGCACTGTCAGAGGGTCAGTACTGAGGGAGTGCCGCACTGTCAGAGGGTCAGTGCTGAGGGAGTGCCGCACTGTCAGAGGGTCAGTACTGAGGGAGTGCCGCACTGTCAGAGGGTCAGTACTGAGGGAGTTCCGCACTGTCAGAGGGTCAGTGCTGAGGGAGTGCCGCACTGTCAGAGGGTCAGTACTGAGGGAGTGCCGCACTGTCAGAGGGTCAGTGCTGAGGGACTGCCGCACTGTCAGAGGGTCAGTACTGAGGGATTGCCGCACTGTCAGAGGGTCAGTGCTGAGGGAGTGCCGCACTGTCAGAGGGTCAGTACTGAGGGAGTGCCGCACTGTCAGAGGGTCAGTACTGAGGGAGTGCCGCACTGTCAGAGGGTCAGTGCTGAGGGATGAGTACTCTGATGAGCGAAGCGTGTTTGGACTTGCGGATAGCGAAGAGCATTGTCGGGCAATACAGCAGGATATAGATAGGCTGGAAAATTGGGTGGAGAGGTGGCAGATGGAGTTTAATCCGGATAAATGCGAAGTGATGCATTTTGGAAGAAATAATGTAGGGAGGAGTTATACAATAAATGGCAGAGTCATCAGGAGTATAGAAACACAGAGGGACCTAGGTATGCAAATCCACAAATCCTTGAAGGTGGCAACACAGGTGGAGAAGGTGGTGAAGAAGGCATATGGTATGCTTGCCTTTATAGGACGGGGTATAGAGTATAAAAGCTGGAGTCTGATGATGCAGCTGTATAGAACGCTGGTGAGGCCACATTTGGAGTACTGCGTCCAGTTCTGGTCGCCGCACTACCAGAAGGACGTGGAGGCGTTAGAGAGAGTGCAGAGAAGGTTTACCAGGATGTTGCCTGGTATGGAGGGTCTTAGCTATGAGGAGAGATTGGGTAAACTGGGGTTGTTCTCCCTGGAAAGACGGAGAATGAGGGGAGATCTAATAGAGGTGTACAAGATTATGAAGGGGATAGATAGGGTGAACAGTGGGAAGCTTTTTCCCAGGTTGGAGGTGACGATCACGAGAGGTCACGGGCTCAAGGTGAGAGGGGCGAAGTATAACTCAGATATCAGAGGGACGTTTTTTACACAGAGGGTAGTGGGGGCCTGGAATGCGCTGCCAAGTAGGGTGGTGGAGGCAGGCACGCTGACATCGTTTAAGACTTACCTGGATAGTCACATGAGCAGCCTGGGAATGGAGGGATACAAACGATTGGTCTAGTTGGACCAAGGAGCGGCACAGGCTTGGAGGGCCGAAGGGCCTGTTTCCTGTGCTGTACTGTTCTTTGTTCTTTGATCTGGTCGTTGTCATGGTGTTGCGTCTGGGATCTTACTGTGCAAAGCCTGGCTGCGACCTTTCCCAGACTGCAGCAGGGACTGCTCTGCATGATGCTCTCTCTCTCTGGCTCGGATGCCCCTTGGGGGGCAGTGTGCCGCTCTGAATGGTCGGTTACAAACGCCAGTGTCCAGCTTCCCTTTGCACCAGAGACAGAGAGAGAGGGAGGGGGGGGGGCATGGATTGTGTCTTGGGTGGCTTTGCTGGCCAGCTCCACGGAGCTGCCAAAACATATGGCCGCCAGCTTGCTGGCAGTGCCCGCGGAATTTCACACCAACTCTCTGACATGGCAATCATGAGCTGGCAAAGACAACAGACTATGATCGTGGCTGCCCCTCGAGGGACTGACACACACACACACACGGGGGGTGTGACACAAGGCGGGGGTGTGAGGGGGAATAACTGTACACATTTTCAAACCTGCCCAATGTCATAGAAACATAGAAAGATAGGAGCAGGAGGAGGCCATTCGGCCCTTCGAGCCTGCTCCCCCATTCATCACCATCATGGCTGATCATCCAACTCAATAGCCTAATCCTGCTTTCCCCCCATAACCTTTGACCCCATTCACCCCAAGTGCTATATCCAGCCGCCTCTTGAATACATTCAATGTTTTGGCATCAACTACTTCCTGTGGGAATGAATTCCACAGGCTCACCGGGTGAAGAAATGTCTCCTCATCTCCGTCCTAAATGGTCTCCCCCGAATCCTCAGACTGTGACCCCCTGGTTCTGGACTCCCCCCACCATCGGGAACATCCTCCCTGCATCTACCCTGTCTAGTCCTGTTAGAATTTTATAAGTCTCTATGAGATCCCTCCCCTCATTCGTCTGAACTCCAGTGAAAACAATCCTAACCTGGTCAATCTCTCCTCATACATCAGTCCCACCATCCCCGGAATCAGCCTGGTAAACCTTCGCTGCACTCCCTCCAGAGCAAGAACATCCTTCCTCAGAAAAGGGGACCAAAACTGCCCACAATACTCTCGGTGTGGCCTCACCAAGGCCCTGTATCATTGCAACAACACATCCCTGCTCCTGTATCGAAACCTCTCGCAATGAAGGCCAACATACCATTCGCCTTCTTTACCGCCTGCTGCACCTGCATGCTTACCTTCAGCGACTGGTGCACAAGGACACCCAGGTCCCGCTGCACACTCCCCTCTCCCAATTTACACCCATTCAGGTAGTAATCTGCCGCCTTGTTTTTGCTTCCAAAGTGAATAACCTCACATTGATCCAAATTATACTGCATCTGCCATTGATTTGCCCACTCACCCAACCTGCCCAGATCATTCTGAAGGATCTCTGCCTCCTCGTCACGTTTCACCCTCCCACCCAACTTGGAATCATCTCTAAACTTTGAGATGTTACATTTGGTTCCCTCATTCAAGTCATTAATATATATTGTGAATAGCTGGGGTCCCAGCACCGATCCCTGTGGCACCCCACTAATTACTGCCTACCAATTAGAAGAGTATCCATTAATTCCTACTCTTTGTTTCCTCTCTGCCAACCAGTTTTCTATCCATCTCAATACACTTCCCCGATTCCCATGCGCTTTAATCTTGCACGATAATCTCTTGTGCGCGACTTTGTCAAACGCTTTCTGAAAATCCAAATATACCACATCGACTGGCTCTCCCTTGTCAATTCTCCTAGTTACATCTTCAAAGAATTCCAACAGATTTGTCAAGCATGATTTCCCCTTCATAAATCCATGCTGACTCTGTCTGATCCTGCTTTCTAAATGCTCCGCTCTAAAGTCCTTGATAATGGATTCGAGAATTTTCCCCACTACCGATGTTAAGCTTACTGGTCTATAATTCCCTGTTTTCTCTCTACCTCCCTGTTTGAATATTGGAGTGACATTCGCTCCCCTCCAATCTGCAGGGACTGTTCCAGAGTCTATAGAATCCTGGAAGGTGACCACCAATGCATCCACTATTTCTAGAGCCACTTCCTTAAGTACTCTGGGATGTAGATTACCAGGCCCTGGGGATTTATCCAACTTCAATCCCATCAATTTTCCCAGCACCATTTCTCTCGCAATATTTATCTCCTTCAGTTCTTCCCTCTCACTAAATCTTGCATTCACCAACACTTCTGCCATCTGATTTGTGTCATGTTTTGTGAAGACAGAACCAAAGTAAGTATTCAGTTGCTTTCTTTGTCCCCTGTTATACATCCCCCCGTTTCTGTCTGTAGGGGACCTACATTTGACTTCACCAACCTCTTTCTCTTCACGTATCGAAAGAAACTCTTTGTGTCAGTCTTTATGTTCTCTGCAAGCTTAGTTTCGTACTGCATTTTCCCTGTTCTTAATCAATCCCTTGGTCCTTCTTGGCTGAATTCTAAACTGCCCCCAATCCTCTGACCTATTATTATTCTTGGCCATCTTAAAGACAACCTAGCAAAAGGTCAAAGGGTCACTGAATGCTCCTCTACACTGTCCATAAGAACATAAGAACATAAGAAATAGGAGCAGGAGTAGGCCATCTAGCCCCTCGAGCCTGCCCCGCCATTCAATAAGATCATGGCTGATCTGAAGTGGATCAGTTCCACTTACCCGCCTGATCCCCATAACCCCTAATTCCCTTACCAATCAGGAATCCATCTATCCGCGATTTAAACATATTCAACGAGGCAGCCTCCACCACTTCAGTGGGCAGAGAATTCCAGAGATTCACCACCCTCTGGGAGAAGAAGTTCCACCTCAACTCTGTCCTAAACTGACCCCCCTTTATTTTGAGGCTGTGCCCTCTAGTTCTAGCTTCCTTTCTAAGTGGAAAGAATCTCTCCACCTCTACCCTATCCAGCCCCTTCATTATCTTATAGGTCACTGTCCCCCATCAAACACTCCCAGGACAGGTACAGCACGGGGTCAGATACAGAGGAAAGCTCCCTCTGCACTGTCCCCATCAAACACTCCCAGGACAGGTACAGCACAGGGTTAGATACAGAGTAAAGCTCCCTCTAAACTGTCTCCCATCAAACACTCCCAGGACAGGGACAGCGCGGGGTTAAATACAGAGTAAAGCTCCCTCTACACTGTCCCCATCAAACACTCCTAGGACAGGGACAGCACGGGGTTAGATACAGAGTAAAGCTCCCTCTACACTGTCCCCATCAAACACTCCTAGGACAGGGACAGCACGGGGTTAGATACAGAGTAAAGCTTCCTCGACACTGTCCCTCATCAAACACTCCCAGGTCAGGTCTGGCACGGGGTTAGATACAGAGTAAAGGTCCCTCAACACTGTCACCCATCAAACACTCCCGGGGTAGGTACATCACGGGGTTAGATACAGAGTGAAGCTCCCTCTACACTGTCCCCAACAAGCACTCCCAGGACAGGTACAGCACGGGGTTAGATACAGAACAACGCTCCCTCTACACTGTCCCCATCAAACACTCCCCAGACTGCTCCAACACGGGGTTAGATATAGAGTAAAGCTGCCTCTACACTGTCCACACCAAACAGTCCCAGGACAGGTACAGCACGGGGTTAGATACAGAAAAACGCTCCCTCTACACTGTCCCCATCAAACACTCCCCAGACTGCTACAACACGGGGTTAGATATAGAGTAAAGCTCCCTCTACACTGTCCCCATCAAACACTCCCCGGACTGGTACAACACGGGGTTAGATGGAGAGTAAAGCTCCCTCTACACTGTCCCCATCAATCACTCCCAGGACAGGTAGAGCACGGGGTTAGATACAGAGTAAAGCTCCCTCTACACTGTCCCCATCAAACACTCCCCGGACAGGTACAGCACGGGGTTAGATACAGAGTAAAACTCCCTCTACACTGTCCCCATCAAACACTCCCAGGACAGGTACAGCACGGGGTTAGATACAGAGTAAAGCTCCCTCTGCACTGTCCCCCATCAAACACTCCCAGGACAGGTACAGCACGGGGTTAGATACAGAGTAAAGCTCCCTCTACACTGTCCCCATCAAACACTCCCAGGACAGGTACAGCATGGGGTTAGATACAGAGTAAAGCTCCCTCTACACTGTCCCCATCAAACACTCCCAGGACAGATACAGCACGGGGTTAGATACAGAGTAAAGCTCCCTCTACACTGTCCCCCATCAATCACTCCCAGGACAGGTACAGCACGGGGTTAGATACAGAGTAAAGCTCCCTCTACACTGTCCCTCATCAAACACTCCCAGGACAGGGACAGCACGTGGTTAGATACAGAGTAAAGCTCCCTCTACACTGTCCCCATCAAACACTCCCAGGACAGGTACAGCATGGGGTTAGATACAGAGTAAAGCTCCCTCTACACTGTCCCCCATCAAACACTCCCAGGACAGGTACAGCACGGGGTAAGATACAGAGTAACGCTCCCTCTACACTGTCCCCATCAAACACTCCCATCAACTCGGGAATCTCAAGACTGAAGTCACATCGTACGATGTTTCGCACCTGCACAAGTGAATGGATGTCGGAATGTCTGCATGTTGGAATTTAATGTCTCCTTGTAATTATATCCCTGTGCAGTTTATCCAGAAAATTGCCAGTCCCAATTCTTATTGACATCCCGGAGATAAACAGATTATTTGCACAGCTGTTTGCTAGTCCGCCCATCTCTCTGCTGCAGAGGCAGCGAAGACATAAATGCTCCAGTTGCCTCCTGGCGTTGTAATTGTGAGCTTTACTGAAAGAAGGGTCGCAGCTTCATGGGAATTGCCCCAATCACTGACCATTCAGCTTTAGGTTCAAACCCTCCTCCCTCCCAAACAACCAATCCTTAGGAATTGGGGGTCAAACTCACCCCTCACTCTGAGGGGGAAGGAATTTATCTGGCAGAATTCCATTGAAAGAGCAAATGGGCACTGATCATCAAGAGAGGCTGGTGTTAAGGTGCAAAAGTGTAGAGGGAGCTTTACTCTGTATCTAATCCCGTGCTATACCTGTCCTGGGAGTGTTTGATGGGGACAGTGTAGAGGGAGCTTTACTCAGTATCTCACCCCGTGCTGTACCTGTCCTGGGAGTGTTTGATGGGGACAGTGTAGAGGGAGCTTTACTCAGTATCTCACCCCGTGCTGTACCTGTCCTGGGAGTGTTTGATGGGGACAGTGTAGAGGGAGCTTTACTCTGTATCTAACCCCGTGCTGTACCTGTCCTGGGGGTGTTTGATGGGGACAGTGTAGAGGGAGCTTTACTCTGTATCTAACCCCATGCTGTACCTGTCCTGGGAGTGTTTGATGGGGGACAGTGTAGAGGGAGCTTTACTCTGTATTTAACCCCGTGCTGTATCTGTCCTGGGAGTGTTTGATGGGGACAGTGTAGAGGGAGCTTTACTCTGTATCTAACCCCGTGCTGTACCTGTCCTGGGGGTGTTTGAAAGGGACAGTGTAGAGGGAGCTTTACTCTGTATCTAACCCCATGCTGTACCTGTCCTGGGAGTGTTTGATGGGGGACAGTGTAGAGGGAGCTTTACTCTGTTTCTAACCCCGTGCTGTACCTGTCCTGGGAGTGTTTGATGGGGACAGTGTAGAGGGAGCTTTACTCTGTATCTAACCCCGTGCTGTCCCTGCCCTGGGAGTGTTTGATGGGGGACAGTGTAGAGGGAGCTTTACTCTGTATCTAACCCCGTGCTGTACCTGTCCTGGGAGTTTTTGATGGGGGACAGTGTAGAGGGCGCTTTACTCTGTATCTAACCCCATGCTGTACCTGTCCTGGGAGTGTTTGATGGGGGACTGTGAAGAGGGAGTTTTACTCTGTATCTAAGCCTGTGCTGTACCTGTCCTGGGAGTGTTTGATGGGGACAGTGTAGAGGGAGCTTTACTCTGTATCTAACCCCGTGCTGTCCCTGCCCTGGGAGTGTTTGATGGGGGACAGTGTAGAGGGAGCTTTAGTCTGTATCTAACCCCGTGCTGTACCTGTCCTGGGAGTGTTTGATGGGGGACAGTGAAGAGGGAGCTTTACTCTGTATCTAACCCCGTGCTGTACCTGGCCTGGGAGTGTTTGATGGGGGACAGTGAAGAGGGAGCTTTACTCTGTATCTAACCCCGTGCTGTACCTATCCTGAGAGTGTTTGATGGGGGACAGTGTAGAGGGAGCTTTACTCTGTATCTAACCCTGTGCTGTACCTGTCCTGGGAGTGTTTGATGGGGGACAGTGTAGAGGGAGCTTTACTCTGTATCTAACCCCGTGCTGTACCTGTCCTGGGAGGGTTTGATGGGGGACAGTGTAGAGGGAGCTTTACTCTGTATCTAATCCCGTGCTGTACCTGTCCTGGGAGTGTTTGATGGGGACAGTGTAGAGGGAGCTTTACTCTGTATATAACCCCGTGCTGTACCTGTACTGGGAGTGTTTGATGGGGACAGTGTAGAGGGAGCTTTACTCTGTATCTAACCCCGTGCTGTACCTGTCCTGGGGGTGTTTGATGGGGTACAGTGTAGAGGGAGCTTTACTCTGTATCTAACCCCGTGTTGTACCTGTCCTGGGAGTGTTTGATGGGGACAGTGTAGAGGGAGCTTTACTCTGTATCTAACCCCATGCTGTACCTGTCCTGGGAGTGTTTGATGGGGGACAGTGTAGAGGGAGCTTTACTCTGTATTTAACCCCGTGCTGTATCTGTCCTGGGAGTGTTTGATGGGGACAGTGTAGAGGGAGATTTACTCTGTATCTAACCCCGTGCTGTACCTGTCCTGGGGGTGTTTGATGGGGACAGTGTAGAGGGAACTTTACTCTGTATCTAACCCCATGCTGTACCTGTCCTGGGAGTGTTTGATGGGGGACAGTGTAGAGGGAGCTTTACTCTGTATCGAACCCCGTGCTGTACCTGTCCTGGGAGTGTTTGATGGGGACAGTGTAGAGGGAGCTTTACTCTGTATCTAACCCCGTGCTGTACCTGTCCTGGGAGTGTTTGATGGGGGACAGTGTAGAGGGAGCTTTACTCTGTATCTAACCCCATGGTGTACCTGTCCTGGGAGTGTTTGATGGGGGACAGTGAAGAGGGAGCTTTACGCTGTATCTAACCCCGTTCTGTACCTGTCATGGGAGTGTTTGATGGGGGACAGTGAAGAGGGAGCTTTACTCTGTATCTAACCCCGTGCTGTACCTATCCTGAGAGTGTTTGATGGGGGACAGTGTAGAGGGAGCTTTACTCTGTATCTAACCCCGTGCTGTACCTGTCCTGGGAGTGTTAGATGGGGGACAGTGTAGAGGGAGCTTTACTCTGTATCTAACCCCGTGCTGTACCTGTCCTGGGGGTGTTTGATGGGGGACAGTGTAGAGGGAGCTTTACTCTGTATCTAACCCCGTGTTGTACCTGTCCTGGGAGGATTTGATGGGGGACAGTCTAGAGGGAGCTTTACTCTGTATCTAATCCCGTGCTGTACCTGTCCTGGGAGTGTTTGATGGGGACAGTGTAGAGGGAGCTTTACTCTGTATCTAACCCCGTGCTGTACCTGTCCTGGGAGTGTTTGATGGGGGACAGTGTAGAGGGAGCTTTACTTTGTATCTAACCCCGTGCTGTACCTGTCCTGGGGGTGTTTGATGGGGGACAATGTCGAGGGAGCTTTACTCTGTATCTAACCCCGTGTTGTACCTGTCCTGGGAGGGTTTGATGGGGGACAGTGTAGAGGGAGCTTTACTCTGTATCAAATCCCGTGCTGTACCTGTCCTGGGAGTGTTTGATGGGGACAGTGGAGAGGGAGCTTTACTCTGTACCTAACCCCGTGCTGTACCTGTCCTGGGAGTGTTTGATGGGGGACAGTGTAGAGGGAGCTTTACTCTGTATCTAACCCCGTGCTGTACCTGTCCTGGGGGTGTTTGATGGGGGACAATGGAGAGGGAGCTTTACTCTGTATCTAACCCCGTGTTGTACCTGTCCTGGGAGTGTTTGATGGGGGACAGTGTAGAGGGAGCTTTACTCTGTATCTAGCCCGTGCTGTACCTGTCCTGGGGGTGTTTGATGGGGTACAGTGTAGAGGGAGCTTTACTCTGTATCTAACCCCGTGTTGTACCTGTCCTGGGAGTGTTTGATGGGGACAGTGTAGAGGGAGCTTTACTCTGTATCTAACCCCATGCTGTACCTGTCCTGGGAGTGTTTGATGGGGGACAGTGTAGAGGGAGCTTTACTCTGTATTTAACCCCGTGCTGTATCTGTCCTGGGAGTGTTTGTTGGGGACAGTGTAGAGGGAGCTTTACTCTGTATCTAACCCCGTGCTGAACCTGTCCTGGGGGTGTTTGATGGGGACAGTGTAGAGGGAGCTTTACTCTGTATCTAACCCCATGCTGTACCTGTCCTGGGAGTGTTTGATGGGGGACAGTGTAGAGGGAGCTTTACTCTGTATCGAACCCCGTGCTGTACCTGTCCTGGGAGTGTTTGATGGGGACAGTGTAGAGGGAGCTTTACTCTGTATCTAACCCCGTGCTGTACCTGTCCTGGGAGTGTTTGATGGGGGACAGTGTAGAGGGAGCTTTACTCTGTATCTAACCCCATGCTGTACCTGTCCTGGGAGTGTTTGATGGGGGACAGTGAAGAGGGAGCTTTACTCTGTATATAACCCCGTGCTGTACCTGTCCTGGGAGTGTTTGATGGGGGACAGTGATGAGGGAGCTTTACTCTGTATCGAACCCCGTGCTGTACCTATCCTGAGAGTGTTTGATGGGGGACAGTGTAGAGGGAGCTTTACTCTGTATCTAACCCCGTGCTGTACCTGTCCTGGGAGTGTTTGATTGGGGACAGTGTAGAGGGAGCTTTACTCTGTATCTAACCCCGTGCTGTACCTGTCCTGGGGGTGTTTGATGGGGGACAGTGTAGAGGGAGCTTTACTCTGTATCTAACCCCGTGTTGTACCTGTCCTGGGAGGGTTTGATGGGGGACAGTGTAGAGGGAGCTTTACTCTGTATCTAATCCCGTGCTGTACCTGTCCTGGGAGTGTTTGATGGGGACAGTGTAGAGGGAGCTTTACTCTGTATCTAACCCAGTGCTGTACCTGTCCTGGGAGTGTTTGATGGGGGACAGTGTAGAGGGAGCTTTACTCTGAATCTAACCCCGTGCTGTACCTGTCCTGGGTGTGTTTGATGGGGGACAGTGTAGAGGGAGCTTTACTCTGTATCTAACCCCGTGCTGTACCTGTCCTGGGAGTGTTTGATGGGGGACAGTGTAGAGGGAGCTTTACTCTGTATCTCACCCCGTGCTGTACCTGTCCTGGGGGTGTTTGATGGGGGACAGTGCAGAGGGAGCTTTACTCTGTATCTAACCCCGTGTTGTACCTGTCCTGGGAGTGTTTGATGGGGGACAGTGTAGAGGGAGCTTTACTCTGTATCTAACCCCGTGCTGTACCTGTCCTGAGAGTGTTTGATGGGGAACAGTGTAGAGGGAGCTTTACTCTGTATCTAAACCCGTGTTGTACCAGTGCTGGGAGTGTTTGATGGGGGACAGTGTAGAGGGGGCTTTACTCTGGATCTAACCCCGTGCTGTCCCTGTCCTGGGAGTGTTTGATGGGGACAGTTTCGAGGGGGCTTTACTCTGTATCTAACCCCGTGCTGTACCTGTCCTGGGAGTGTTCGATGGGGGATAGTGTCGAGGGAGCTTTACTCTGTATCTAACCCCGTGCTGTACCTGTCCTGGGAGTGTTTGATGGGGACAGTGTAGAGGGAGCTTTACTCTGTATCTAACCCCGTGCTGCTGCACCTGTCCTGGGAGTGTTTGATTGGGACAGTGTAGAGGGAGCTTTACTCTGTATCTAACCCCGTGCTGTCCCTGTCCTGGGAGTGTTAGATGGGGACAGTGTAGAGGGAGCTTTACTCTGTATCTAACCCCGTGCTGTACCTGTCCTGGGGGTGTTTGATCGGGGACAGTGTAGAGGGAGCTTTACTCTGTATCTAACCCCGTGTTGTACCTTTCCTGGGAGTGTTTGATGGGGGACAGTGTAGAGGGAGCTTTACTCTGTATCTAACCCCGTGCTGTACCTGTCCTGAGAGTGTTTGATGCGGAACAGTGTAGAGGGAGCTTTACTGTGTATCTAACTCCGTGTTGTACCTGTCCTGGGAGTGTTTGATGGGGGACAGTGTAGAGGGAGCTTTACTCTGTATCTAACCCCGTGCTGTCCCTGTCCTGGGAGTGTTTGATGGGGGACAGTGTAGAGGGAGCTTTACTCTGTATCTAACCCCGTGCTGTACCTGTCCTGGGGGTGTTTGATGGGGGACAATGGAGAGGGAGCTTTACTCTGTATCTAACCCCGTGTTGTACCTGTCCTGGGAGTGTTTGATGGGGGACAGTGTAGAGGGAGCTTTACTCTGTATCTAACCCCGTGCTGTACCTGTCCTGGGGGTGTTTGATGGGGTACAGTGTAGAGGGAGCTTTACTCTGTATCTAACCCCGTGTTGTACCTGTCCTGGGAGTGTTTGATGGGGACAGTGTAGAGGGAGCTTTACTCTGTATCTAACCCCATGCTGTACCTGTCCTGGGAGTGTTTGATGGGGGACAGTGAAGAGGGAGCTTTACTCTGTATCTAACCCCGTGCTGTACCTGTCCTGGGAGTGTTTGATGGGGGACAGTGTAGAGGGAGCTTTACTGTGTATCTAACCCCATGCTGTACCTGTCCTGGGAGTGTTTGATGGGGGACAGTGTAGAGGGAGCTTTACTCTGTATCGAACCCCGTGCTGTACCTGTCCTGGGAGTGTTTGATGGGGACAGTGTAGAGGGAGCTTTACTCTGTATCTAACCCCGTGCTGTACCTGTCCTGGGAGTGTTTGATGGGGAACAGTGTAGAGGGAGCTTTACTCTGTATCTAACCCCGTGTTGTACCAGTGCTGGGAGTGTTTGATGGGGGACAGTGTAGAGGGGGCTTTACTCTGTATCTAACCCCGTGCTGTCCCTGTCCTGGGAGTGTTTGATGGGGACAGTTTCGAGGGGGCTTTACTCTGTATCTAACCCCGTGCTGTACCTGTCCTGGGAGTGTTCGATGGGGGATAGTGTCGAGGGAGCTTTACTCTGTGTCTAACCCCGTGCTGTACCTGTCCTGGGAGTGTTTGATGGGGACAGTGTAGAGGGAGCTTTACTCTGTATCTAACCCCGTGCTGCTGCACCTGTCCTGGGAGTGTTTGATTGGGACAGTGTAGAGGGAGCTTTACTCTGTATCTAACCCCGTGCTGTACCTGTCCTGAGAGTGTTTGATGCGGAACAGTGTAGAGGGAGCTTTACTGTGTATCTAACCCCGTGTTGTACCTGTCCTGGGAGTGTTTGATGGGGGACAGTGTAGAGGGAGCTTTACTCTGTATCTAACCCCGTGCTGTCCCTGTCCTGGGAGTGTTTGATGGGGGACAGTGTAGAGGGAGCTTTACTCTGTATCTAACCCCGTGCTGTACCTGTCCTGGGGGTGTTTGATCGGGGACAGTGTAGAGGGAGCTTTACTCTGTATCTAACCCCGTGTTGTACCTGTCCTGGGAGTGTTTGATGGGGGACAGTGTAGAGGGAGCTTTACTCTGTATCTAACCCCGTGCTGTACCTGTCCTGAGAGTGTTTGATGCGGAACAGTGTAGAGGGAGCTTTACTGTGTATCTAACCCCGTGTTGTACCTGTCCTGGGAGTGTTTGATGGGGGACAGTGTAGAGGGAGCTTTACTCTGTATCTAACCCCGTGCTGTCCCTGTCCTGGGAGTGTTTGATGGGGGACAGTGTAGAGGGAGCTTTACTCTGTATCTAACCCCGTGCTGTACCTGTCCTGGGGGTGTTTGATGGGGGACAATGGAGAGGGAGCTTTACTCTGTATCTAACCCCGTGTTGTACCTGTCCTGGGAGTGTTTGATGGGGGACAGTGTAGAGGGAGCTTTACTCTGTATCTAACCCCGTGCTGTCCCTGTCCTGGGGGTGTTTGATGGGGTACAGTGTCGAGGGAGCTTTACTCTGTATCTAACCCCGTGTTGTACCTGTCCTGGGAGTGTTTGATGGGGACAGTGTAGAGGGAGCTTTACTCTGTATCTAACCCAATGCTGTACCTGTCCTGGGAGTGTTTGATGGGGGACAGTGAAGAGGGAGCTTTACTCTGTATCTAACCCCGTGCTGTACCTGTCCTGGGAGTGTTTGATGGGGGACAGTGTAGAGGGAGCTTTACTCTGTATCTAACCCCATGCTGTACCTGTCCTGGGAGTGTTTGATGGGGGACAGTGTAGGGGAGCTTTACTCTGTATCGAACCCCGTGCTGTACCTGTCCTGGGAGTGTTTGATGGGGACAGTGTAGAGGGAGCTTTACTCTGTATCTAACCCCGTGCTGTACCTGTCCTGGGAGTGTTTGATGGGGGACAGTGTAGAGGGAGCTTTACTCTGTATCTAACCCCATGCTGTACCTGTCCTGGGAGTGTTTGATGGGGGACAGTGAAGAGGGAGCTTTACTCTGTATCTAACCCCGTGCTGTACCTGTCCTGGGAATGTTTGATGGGGGACAGTGAAGAGGGAGCTTTACTCTGTATCAAACCCCGTGCTGTACCTATCCTGAGAGTGTTTGATGGGGGACAGTGTAGAGGGAGCTTTACTCTGTATCTCACCCCGTGCTGTACCTGTCCTGGGAGTGTTTGATGGGGGACAGTGTAGAGGGAGCTTTACTCTGTATCTAACCCCGTGCTGTACCTGTCCTGGGGGTGTTTGATGGGGACAGTGTAGAGGGAGCTTTACTCTGTATCTAACCCCGTGCTGTACCTCTCCTTCGAGTGTTTGATGGGGGACAGTGTAGAGGGAGCTTTACTCTGTATCTAACCCCGTGCTGTACCTGTCCTGGGGGTGTTTGATGGGGGACAGTGTAGAGGGAGCTTTACTCTGTATCTAACCCCGTGTTGTACCTGTCCTGGGAGGGTTTGATGGGGGACAGTGTAGAGGGAGCTTTACTCTGTATCTAATCCCGTGCTGTACCTGTCCTGGGAGTGTTTCATGGGGACAGTGTAGAGGGAGCTTTACTCTGTATCTAACCCCGTGCTGTACCTGTCCTGGGAGTGTTTGATGGGGGACAGTGTAGAGGGAGCTTTACTCTGAATCTAACCCCGTGCTGTACCTGTCCTGGGGGTGTTTGATGGGGGACAGCGTAGAAGGAGCTTTACTCTGTATCTCACCCCGTGCTGTACCTGTCCTGGGACTGTTTGATGGGGGACAGTGTAGAGGGAGCTTTACTCTGTATCTAACCCCGTGCTGTACCTGTCCTGGGGGTGTTTGATGGGGGACAGTGCAGAGGGAGCTTTACTCTGTATCTAACCCCGTGTTGTACCTGTCCTGGGAGTGTTTGATGGGGGACAGTGTAGAGGAAGCTTTACTCTGTATCTAACCCCGTGCTGTACCTGTCCTGAGAGTGTTTGATGGGGAACAGTGTAGAGGGAGCTTTACTCTGTATCTAACCCCGTGTTGTACCAGTCCTGGGAGTGTTTGATGGGGGACAGTGTAGAGGGGGCTTTACTCTGTATCTAACCCCGTGCTGTCCCTGTCCTGGGAGTGTTTGATGGGGGACATTGTCGAGGGAGTTTTACTCTGTATATAACCCCGTGCTGTACCTGTCCTGGGAGTGTTCGATGGGGGATAGTGTAGAGGGAGCTTTACTCTGTATCTAACCCCGTGCTGTACCTGTCCTGGGAGTGTTTGATGGGGACAGTGTAGAGGGAGCTTTACTCTGTATCTAACCCCGTGCTGTACCTGTCCTGGGGGTGTTTGATCGGGGACAGTGTCGAGGGAGCTTTACTCTGTATCTAACCCCGTGCTGCACCTGTCCTGGGAGTGTTTGATGGGGACAGTGTCGAGGGAGCTTTACTCTGTATCTAACCCCGTGCTGTACCTGTCCTGGGAGTGTTTGATGGGGACAGTGTAGAGGGAGCTTTACTCTGTATCTAACCCCGTGCTGTACCTGTCCTGGGGGTCTTTGATCGGGGACAGTGTAGAGGGAGCTTTACTCTGTATCTAACCCCGTGTTGTACCTGTCCTGAGAGTGTTTGATGGGGAACAGTGTAGAGGGAGCTTTACTCTGTATCTAACCCCGTGTTGTACCTGTCCTGGGAGTGTTTGATGGGGGACAGTGTCGAGGGAGCTTTACTCTGTATCTAACCCCGTGCTGTCCCTGTCCTGGGAGTGTTTGATGGGGGACAGTGTAGAGGGAGCTTTACTCTGGATATAACCCCGTGCTGTACCTGTCCTGGGAGTGTTTGATGGGGGAGAGTGTAGAGGGAGCTTTACTCTGTATCTAACCCCGTGCTGTTCCTGTCCTGGGAGTGTTTGATGGGGACAGTGTAGAGGGAGCTTTACTCTGTATCTAACCCCGTGCTGCACCTGTCCTGGGAGTGTTTGATTGGGACAGTGTAGAGGGAGCTTTACTCTGTATCTAACCCCGTGCTGTACCTGTCCTGGGAGTGTTTGATGGGGACAGTGTCGAGGGAGCTTTACTCTGTATCTAACCCCGTGCTGTACCTGTCCTGGGAGTGTTTGATGGGGACAGTGTAGAGGGAGCTTTACTCTGTATCTAACCCCGTGCTGTACCTGTCCTGGGGGTGTTTGATCGGGGACAGTGTAGAGGGAGCTTTACTCTGTATCTAACCCCGTGTTGTACCTGTCCTGAGAGTGTTTGATGGGGAACAGTGTAGAGGGAGCGTTACTCTGTATCTAACCCCGTGTTGTACCTGTCCTGGGATTGTTTGATGGGGGACAGTGTAGAGGGAGCTTTACTCTGTATCTAACCCCGTGCTGTCCCTGTCCTGGGAGTGTTTGATGGGGGACAGTGTAGAGGGAGCTTTACTCTGGATATAACCCCGTGCTGTACCTGTCCTGGGAGTGTTTGATGGGGGAGAGTGTAGAGGGAGCTTTACTCTGTATCTAACCCCGTGCTGTACCTGTCCTGGGAGTGTTTGATGGCGACAGTGTAGAGGGAGCTTTACTCTGTATCTAACCCCGTGCTGCACCTGTCCTGGGAGTGTTTGATTGGGACAGTGTAGAGGGAGCTTTACTCTGTATCTAACCCCGTGCTGTACCTGTCCTGGGAGTGTTTGATGGGGACAGTGTCGAGGGAGCTTTACTCTGTATCTTACTCCGTGTTGTACCTGTCCTGGGAGTGTTTGATGGGGGCAGTGTCGAGGGAGCTTTACTCTGTATCTAACCCCGTGCTGTACCTGTCCTGGGAGTGTTTGATGGGGGACACTGTAGAGGGAGCTTTACTCTGTATCTAACCCCGTGCTGTACCTGTCCTGGGAGTGTTTGATGGGGACAGTGTAGAAAGAGCTTTACTCTGTATCTAACCCCGTGCTGTACCTGTCCTGGGAGTGTTTGATGGGGACAGTGTGGAGGGAGCTTTACTCTGTATCTAACCCCGTGCTGTACCTGTCCTGGGAGTGTTTGATGGAGGACAGTGTTTAGCATGGCCAATCCACCTAACCTGCACATCTTTGGACTGTGGGAGGAAACCGGACCACCAGGAGGAAACCCACGCAGACACGGGGAGAACGTGCAGACTCTGCACAGACAGTGACCCAAGCCGGGAATCGAATCTGGGTCCCTGGCGCTGTGAGGCAGCAGTGCTAACCACTGTGCCACCGTGTCACTTCAAATTTGAGGGAATGTCAGAGAAAGTTCACTGGGCTGATTCTGGTGTCAGAGGGTTCATTACGAGGGTCGTTCAGATGGTGGAGTTTGGAGAATGTTTAGAGGTGATCTTATTGAAGAATCCAAGATCCTGAGGTGTCTTAAGAAGGTGGGTGCTCAGAGGGGCGGAGGTTGGGGAGGGGGAGGGGAGGTACGCGACGGGGGAGTAGAATGAGGGGGATCCAAGCTTAAAATCGGAGGTCTCCCATTTGAGACGGAGAGAAGGAGAAATGTTGTTTCTCTTGGTCGGAGGGTGGCCAGGGGGGCGGGGGGGGGGGTGCGGGGGTTGGGGTGGAGTGGGGTTGGAGCGGGGGTGGCGGGGAGTCTGAGAATCTTTCTTCCCCAGGAGAATTGGGAGGGCGACACTCCCTGAGGGGCAGCCTCTCTCCCTCAACTGACATCTGTGGAACCCGACAGCCCTACTCTGGATCGCGTGGGGCTACGGGTGGGATCTTGCTGTGCGATCCGGCTGCCAGCCTCACGGCAGCGACCATGGCTCCCACAACCGGTCGCCCCAGAGCTCTGAAATGAAGGCACCATCTCCGTGGATTCCGTTCCCCCCCACCTCTGCCCTACCCCCCCCACCCACCCCTTTCCCCGGGGAATGGGCTGTCTCGCTCTGCGGTGTCGGTGTCAGGATTTTCATCGGGCAATTGAGGTGGACCCCCCTGAATATGAGCTCCCTGATTAAGGGCCAGATTGATGGGCCAATCAGGGAGCCCCGCGCTCTGCACTGGAAGAGGACTGCCAGTTCCTCTGGCACCCTGGACGGAGATGGCATTCTGGGAGCACTCTGTACAGTGTCGCTGGATCTTGTAAATGAAGGAATTTGGGGCGAAGGGACTTTCGCCTCCGAGGACTTATGACAGTTGGGAAATGCCGGGGTGGCGGGGGGCGGGGGGATGATTTGCACACAGCAAGATCCCACTAAGAGTGACCTGACGGTGACCAGGCAAACTGTTTCTGGGTGATGTTGGGCGTATGTTGGCCAGGACTCCAGGTGGGCGAGGTGAGAAATCCATCTTCCAGTAGTGACCACAGCCTCTTGGACACCGTCCTGAGAAATCAGGCCGGCCCTTGAACTTAGAGAATCATAGAATCCCTACAATGCAGAAGGAGGCCATTCGGTCCATCGGGTCAGCACTGACCACAATCCCACCCAGGCCCTATCCCCATAATCCCGCATATTTACCCTAGCTAGTCGTTCTGACACTAAGGGGCAATTTAGCACGGCCAATCCACCCTAACCTGCACATCTTTCAGGCTGTGGGAGGAAACCGGAGCACCCGGAGGAAACTCACGCAGACACGGGGAGAACGTGCAGACTCTGCACAGACAGTGACCCAAGCCGGGAATCGAAACCAGGTCCCTGGTGCTGTGAGGCAACAGTGCTAACCATTGTGCCACCGTGCCACTCACCCGCCGAGACAGCTAGTCACCAACAAAGAGATAGAGTGCAGAATGAGGCCATATGGCCCATCGAGTCTGCACTGACAACAATCCCACCCCAGGCCTTATCCCCTTAACCCCAAGCATTTACCCTAGCTAGTCCCTCTGACATTAAGGGACAATTTAGCATGGCCAATCCACCTAACCTGCACATCTTTGGACACTAAGGGGCAATTTAGCATGGCCAATCCATCTAACCCGCACATCTTTGGACACTAAGGGGCAATTTAGCATGGCCAACCCACCTAACTTGCACATCTTTGGACACTAAGGGGCAATTTAGCATGGCCAATCCATCTAACCCGCACATCTTTGGATAATAAGGGTCAAATTAGCATGGCCAATCCACCTAACCTGCACATCTTTGGACACTAAGGGGCAATTTAGCATGGCCAATCCACCTAACCTACACATCTTCCAGACTGTGGGAGGAAACCGGAGCACCCGGAGGAAACCCACGCAGACACTGGGAGAACGTACAGACTCCACACAGATAGTGACCCAAGCCGGGAATTGAACCCGGGTCCCGGGCGCTGTGAGGCAGCAGTGCTAACCACTGTGCCACCGTGCCACCCACGGTGAGGGTGCAAAATGTAGTGTTACAGTCACAGCTCCGGTGTAGCGAAAGATCAACTTAATATAAGGCAGGTGCATTCAAAGGTCTGAGGACAGCACGGAAGTTTAGTTGGTTCCACGATCTTCAACTTCCAGAATACAAATAGCTTCTGCTAACTTATTAATTGGTTCGATTTATTATTGTCACATGTATTGGGATACAGTGAAAAGTATTGTTTCTTGCACGCTATACAGACAAAGCATACCGTTCATAGAGTACATAGGGGAGAAGGATTTGATTTGATTTATTATTGTCACATGTATTGGGATACAGTGAGAAGCTCATTGAAATGACTGAGGCGACGCTTCAAGAGGATGGGACAGGTGGCTATAAAAATGTACATCCTTACCCGCGCCTCGGGGCATTGGAGGTGGGGCCCAAACTGAGAATCCTGCAACCCATCGATACAGCTCGAACATTGTTGGATCTCATTTCCATCAATTCCATGTCGGGGTTGGTCAGCACTGCTGCTTCACAGCGCCAGGGACCTGGGGTTCGATTCCCGGCTTGGGTCACTGTCTGTGTGGAGTTTGCACATTCTCCCCGTGTCTGCGTGGGTTTCCTCCGGGTGCTCCGGTTTCCTCCCACAGTCCATACGTTGTGTGGGTTAGGTGGATTGGCAGTGCTAAATTGCCCCTTAGTGTCCAAAGATGTGCAGGTTAGGTGAATTGGCCATGTTAAATTGTCCCTTAATGTCCAAAGATGTGCAAGTTAGGTGGATTGGCCATGCTAAATTGCCCCTTAGTGTCCAAAGATGTGTGGGTTAGGTGGATTGGCCATGCTAAATTGCCCCTTAGTGTCCAAAGATGTGCAGGTTAGGTGGATTGGCCATGCAAAATTGTCCCTTAATGTCCAAAGATGTGCGAGTTAGGTGGATTGGCCATGCTAAATTGCCCTTAGTGTCCAAAGATGTGTGGGTTAGGTGGATTGGCCATGCTAAATTGCCCCTTAGTGTCCAAAGATGTGCAGGTTAGGTGGATTGGCCATGCTAAATTGCCCCTTAGTGTCCAAAGATGTGCAGGTTAGGTGGATTGGCCATGCTAAATTGCCCCTTAGTGTCCAAAGATGTGCAGGTTAGGTGGATTGGCCATGCTGAATTGCCCTTGAGTGTCAGGAGGACCAGCTAGGGTAAATGCATGGGGTTATGGGAATAGGGCCTGGGTGGGAATGTTGTCAGTGCAGACTCGATGGCCCGAATGGCCTCCTTCGACACGTAGGGATTCTGTGACTCTATGAATTCTGAACAGATGTCCTCCGATTGGGATGGGGAGACGCTTCAAGACTTTTTTTTAAACTGAATTTTTAAAACTTGCCACTCAAGTGGATAGAGCTGTGAAGAAGGCCTATGGTGTGTTAGCTTTTATTAACAGGGGGTTGGAGTTTGAGAGCCGTGGGGTTATGCTGCAACTGTACAGGACCTTGGTGAGACCACATTTGGAATATTGTGTGCAGTTCTGGTCACCTCACTATAAGAAGGATGTGGAAGCGCTGGAAAGAGTGCAGAGGAGATTTACCAGGATGCTGCCTGGTTTGGAGGGTAGGTCTTATGAGGAAAGGTTGAGGGAGCTAGGGCTGTTCTCTCTGGAGCAGAGGAGGCTGAGGGGAGACATAATAGAGGTTTATAAGATGATGAGGGGGATAGATAGAGTGGACGTTCAAAGACTAATTCCTCGGGTGGATGGAGCTATTACAAGGGGGCAGAACTATAGGGTTCGTGGTGGGAGATATAGGAAGGATATCAGAGGTCGGTTCTTTACGCAGAGAGTGGTTGGGGTGTGGAATGGACTGCCTGCAGTGATAGTGGAGTCAGACACTTTAGGAACATTTAAGCGGTTATTGGATAGGCACATGGAGCACACCAGGATGGTAGGGAGTGGGATAGCTTGATCTTGGTTTCAGATAAAGCTCGGCACAACATCGTGGGCCGAAGGGTCTGTTCTGTGCTGTACTGTTCTATGTTCTATGTTCTATGATTCCCATTGACAAATCCTCTGAGCTTGCCTTCGAACGGCAGGGGTAGGAGTCGGAGCAGGCCATTCGGGTCCTCGAGACAACTGCAACGTTCAGTCAGGTCAGTGGCTGATCTCTTGGTGACCTCAACCCCCTGTGTCACTGACCTAGCCCCTCCCCCCATATTCTGGGTGGGGGAGGGAGGCAAAAACCGAAGGAAATCCCGCTCTCCATGCTCCCCCTCACCCTCCCCCATCCCCCCTCCCCCCTCGTCCCGCCCCCCCCCCTCCGCCCCACCCCCGCCCCCCCCCACAATGTGTTCTACAGCCAATCCCAAGCTTCCCGAAGTGCAGGCACAGCTGGCATTGTGGGAAACAGGGCAACCAGTTTGTGCACAGCAAGATCCCACTGGACAACAACATGGTAAATGACCAGCACATCAAGGTGGCACGGTGGCACGGTGGGTTCGCACTGCTGCCTCACAGCGCCAGGGACCCGGGTTCGAATCCCGGCTCGGGTCACTGTCTGTGCGGAGTCTGCACGTTCTCCCCGTGTCTGCGTGGGTTTCCTCCTGATGTTCCGGTTTCCTCCCACAGAACAAAGATGTGCAGATTAGGTGGATTGGCTGTCTCTGAACATTCTCGATCTCTGTCTCTGATCGTTCCAGATCACTGTCTCTGATCATTCCAGATCTCTGTCTCTGATTATTCTAGATCACTGTCTCTGATCATTCCAGATCTCTGTCTCTGATCATTCCAGATCTCTGTCTCTGATCATTCCAGATCACTGTCTCTGATCATTCCAGATCCCTGTCTCTGATCATTCCAGATCGCTGTCTCTGATCATTCCAGATCCCGGTCTCTGATCATTCCAGATCCCTGTCTCTGATTCCAGATCCCTGTCTCTGATCATTCCAGATCTCTGTCTCTAATCATTCCAGATCTCTTTCTCTGATCATTCCAGATCCCTGTCTCTGATCATTCCAGATCCCTGTCTCTGATCATTCCAGATCCCTGTCTCTGATCATTCCAGATCCCTGTCTCTGATCATTCCAGATCTCTGTCTCTGATCCTTCTAGATCGCTGTCTCTGATCATTCCAACATCAAGGGCCGAAGGGTCTGTACTGCGCTGTAATGTTCTATGTTCTATGTACTACATCCCTGTCTCTGATCATTTCAGATCCCTGTCTCAGGTCATTCCAGATCCCTGTCTCTGATCATTCCAGATCTCTGTCTCAGTTCATTCCAGATCGTTGTCTCTGATCATTCCAGATCCCTGTCTCTGATCATTCCAGATCCCTGTCTCTGATCATTCCAGATCCCTGTCTCTGATCATTCCAGATCCCTGTCTCTGATCATTCTAGATCTCTTTCTCTGATCATTCCAGATCCCTTTCTCTCATCATTCCAGATCTCTTTCTCTGATCATTCCAGATCCCTGTCTCTGATCATTCCAGATCCCTGTCTCTGATCATTCCAGATCTCTTTCTCTGATCATTCTAGATCCCTGTCTCAGATCATTCCAGATCTCTGTCTCTGTTCATTCCAGATCCCTGTCTCTGATCATTCCAGATCCCTGTCTCTGATCATTCCAGATCTCTGTCTCTGATCCTTCTAGATCGCTGTCACTGATCATTCCAACATGAAGGACCGAAGGGCCTGTACTGCGCTGTAATGTTCTATGTTCTATGTTCTAGATCCCTGTCTCTGATCATTTCAGATCCCTGTCTCTGGTCATTCCAGATCCGTGTCTCTGATCATTCCAGACCCTTGTCTCAGATCATTCCAGATCCCTGTCTCTGATCATTCCAGATCTCTGTCTCTGATCATTCCAGATCCCTGTCTCTGATCATTCCAGATCCCTGTCTCTGATCAGTCCAGATCTCTGTCTCTGATCACTCTAGATCTCTTTCTCTGATCGTTCCAGATCCCTGTCTCTGATCATTCCAGATCTCTTTCTCTGATCATTCCAGATCCCTGTCTCTGATCATTCCAGATCCCTGTCTCTGATCATTCCAGATCCCTGTCTCTGATCAGTCCAGATCTCTGTCTCTGATCAGTCCAGACCTCTGTCTCTGATCACTCTAGATCTCTTTCTCTGATGCTTCCAGATCCCTGTCTCTGATAATTCCAGATCTCTTTCTCTGATCATTCCAGATCCCTGTCTCTGATCATTCCAGATCCCTGTCTCTGATCATTCCAGATCCCTGTCTCTGATCATTCCAGATCTCTGTCTCTGATCCTTCTTGATCGCTGTCTCTGATCATTCCAACATCAAGGACCGAAGGGCCTGTACTGCGCTGTAATGTTCTATGTTCTAGATCCCTGTCTCTGATCATTTCAGATCCCTGTCTCTGGTCATTCCAGATCCCTGTCTCTGATCATTCCAGATCTCTGTCTCAGATCATTCCAGATCCCTGTCTCTGATCATTCCAGATCCCTGTCTCTGATCATTCCAGATCCCTGTCTCTGATCATTCCAGATCCCTGTCTCTGATCATTCCAGATCCCTGTCTCTGATCATTCCAGATCCCTGTCTCTGATCATTCCAGATCCCTGTCTCTGATCATTCCAGATCTTTGTCTCTGTTCATTCCAAATCCCTGTCTCTGATCATTCCAGATCCCTGTCTCTGATCATTCCAGATCACTGTTTCACATCATGCCAGACCCTTGTCTCTGATCATTCCAGATCCCTGTCTCTGATAATTCCAGATCCCTGTCTCTGATCATTCCAGATCCCTGTCTCTGATCATTCCAGATCCCTGTCTCTGATCATTCCAGATCCCTTTCTCTGATCATTCCAGATCTCTGTCTCTGATCCTTCTTGATCGCTGTCTCTGATCATTCCAACATCAAGGACCGAAGGGCCTGTACTGCGCTGTAATGTTCTATGTTCTATGTTCTAGATCCCTGTCTCTGATCATTCCAGATCCCTGTCTCTGATCATTCCAGATCTCTGTCTCAGATCATTCCAGATCCCTGTCTCTGATCATTCCAGATCCCTGTCTCTGATCATTCCAGATCCCTGTCTCTGATCATTCCAGATCCCTGTCTCTGATCATTCCAGATCCCTGTCTCTGATCATTCCAGATCCCTGTCTCTGATCATTCCAGATCCCTGTCTCTGATCATTCCAGATCTTTGGCTCTGTTCATTCCAAATCCCTGTCTCTGATCATTCCAGATCCCTGTCTCTGATCATTCCAGATTCTTGTCTCTGATCATTCCAGATCCCTGTCTCTGATCAGTCCAGATCCCTGTCTCAGATCATTCCAGATCTCTGTCTCTGACAATTCTAGATCGCTGTCTTTGATCATTCCAGATCCCCGTCTCTGATCATTCCAGATCCCTGTCTCTGATCATTCCAGATCTCTTTCTCTGATCATTCCAGATCCCTGTCTCTGATCATTCCAGATCCTGTCTCTGATCATTCCAGATCCCTGTCTCTGATCATTCCAGATCCCTGTCTCTGATCATTCCAGATCTCTGTCCCTGATCCTTCTAGATCGCTGTCTCTGATCATTCCAACATCAAGGACCGAAGGGCCTGTACTGCGCTGTAATGTTCTATGTTCTAGATCCCTGTCTCTGATCACTCTAGATCTCTTTCTCTGATCGTTCCAGATCCCTGTCTCTGATCATTCCAGATCTCTTTCTCTGATCATTCCAGATCCATGTCTCTGATCATTCCAGATCCCTGTCTCTGATCATTCCAGATCCCTGTCTCTGATCATTCCAGATCTCTGTCTCTGATCCTTCTAGATCGCTGTCTCTGATCATTCCAACATCAAGGACCGAAGGGCCTGTACTGCGCTGTAATGTTCTATGTTCTATGTTCTAGATCCCTGTCTCTGATCATTTCAGATCCCTGTCTCTGGTCATTCCAGATCCCTGTCTCTGATCATTCCAGATCTCTGTCTCAGATCATTCCAGACCCTTGTCTGTGATCATTCCAGATCCCTGTCTCTGATCATTCCAGATCCCTGTCTCTGATCATTCCAGATCCCTGTCTCTGATCATTCCAGATTCCTGTCTCTGACCATTCTCGATCTCTGTCTCTGTTCATTCCAGATCCCTGTCTCTGATCATTTCAGATCCCTGTCCCTGATCATTCTAGATCTCTGTCTCTGAACATTCCAGATCTTTGTCTCTGTTCATTCCAAATCCCTGTCTCTGATCATTCCGGATCCCTGTCTCTGATCATTCCAGATTCTTGTCTCTGATCATTCCAGATCCCTGTTTCTGATCAGTCCAGATCCCTGTCTCAGATCATTCCAGATCTCTGTCTCTGACAATTCTAGATCGCTGTCTTTGATCATTCCAGATCCCTGTCTCTGATCAGTCCAGATCTCTGTCTCTGATCAGTCCAGACCTCTGTCCCTGATCACTCTAGATCTCTTTCTCTGATCATTCCAGATCCCTGTCTCTGATCATTCCAGATCATGTCTCTGATCATTCCAGATACCTGTCTCTGATCATTCCAGATCCCTGTCTCTGATCATTCCAGATCACTGTCTCTGATCCTTCTAGATCGCTGTCTCTGATCGTTCCAACATCAAGGACCGAAGGGCTTGTACTGCGCTGTAATGTTCTATGATCTATGTTCGAGATCCCTGTCTCTGATCATTTCAGATCCCTGTCTCTGATCATTCCAGATCCCTGTCTCTGATCATTCCAGATCCCTGTCTCTGATCATTCCAGATCCCTGTCTCTGATCATTCCAGATCCCTGTCTCTGATCATTCCAGATCCCTGTCTCTGATCATTCTAGATTTCTTTCTCTGATCATTCCAGATCCCTGTCTCAGATCATTCCAGATCTCTGTCTCTGTTCATTCCAGATCCCTGTCTCTGATCATTCCAGATCCCTGTCACTGATCATTCTAGATCTCTGTCTCTGATCATTCCAGATCCCTGTCTCTGATCATTCCAGATCCCTGTCTCTGATCATTCCAGATCCCTGTCTCTGATCATTCCAGATCTCTGTCTCTGATCCTTCAAGATCGCTGTCTCTGATCATTCCAACATGAAGGACCGAAGGGCCTGTACTGCGCTGTAATGTTCCATGTTCGATGTTCTAGATCCCTGTCTCTGATCATTTCAGATCCCTTTCTCTGGTCATTCCAGATCCCTGTCTCTGATCATTCCAGATCTCTGTCTCAGATCATTCCAGACCCTTGTCTCAGATCATTCCAGATCCCTGTCTCTGATCATTCCAGATCTCTGTCTCTGATCATTCCAGATCCCTGTTTCTGATCATTCCAGATCCCTGTCTCTGATCAGTCCAGATCTCTGTCTCTGATCACTCTAGATCTATTTCTCTGATCGTTCCAGATCCCTGTCCCTGATCATTCCAGATCTCTTTCTCTGATCATTCCAGATCCCTGTCGCTGATCATTCCAGATCCCTGTCTCTGATCATTCCAGATCCCTGTCTCTGATCATTCCAGATCTCTGTCTCTGATCCTTCTAGATCGCTGGCTCTGATCATTCCAACATCAAGGACCGAAGGGCCTGTACTGCGCTGTAATGTTCTATGTTCTGTGTTCTAGATCCCTGTCTCTGATCATTTCAGATCCCTGTCTCTGGTCATTCCAGATCCCTGTCTCTGATCATTCCAGATCTCTGTTTCACATCATGCCAGACCCTTGTCTCTGATCATTCCAGATCCCTGTCTCTGATCATTCCAGATCCCTGTCTCTGATCATTCCAGATCCCTGTCTCTGATCATTCCAGATCCCTGTCTCTGATCATTCTAGATCTCTGTCTCTGTTCATTCCAGATCCCTGTCTCTGATCATTTCAGATCCCTGTCCCTGATCATTCTAGATCTTTGTCTCTGATCATTCCAGATCTTTGTCTCTGTTCATTCCAAATCCCTGTCTCTGATCATTCCAGATCCCTGTCTCTGATCATTCCAGATTCTTGTCTCTGATCATTCCAGATCCCTGTCTCTGATCATTCCAGATCCCTGTCTCTGATCATTCCAGATCTCTTTCTCAGATCATTCCAGACCCTGGTCTCTGATCATTCCAGATCCCTGTCTCTGATCATTCCAGATCCCTGTCTCTGATCATTCCAGATCCCTGTCTCTGATTATTCCAGATCTCTGTCTCAGATCATTCCAGATCCCTGTCTCTGATCAGTCCAGATCTCTGTCTCTGATCACTCTAGATCTATTTCTCTGATCGTTCCAGATCCCTGTCCCTGATCATTCCAGATCTCTTTCTCTGATCATTCCAGATCCCTGTCGCTGATCATTCCAGATCCCTGTCTCTGATCATTCCAGATCCCTGTCTCTGATCATTCCAGATCTCTGTCTCTGATCCTTCTAGATCGCTGGCTCTGATCATTCCAACATCAAGGACCGAAGGGCCTGTACTGCGCTGTAATGTTCTATGTTCTGTGTTCTAGATCCCTGTCTCTGATCATTTCAGATCCCTGTCTCTGGTCATTCCAGATCCCTGTCTCTGATCATTCCAGATCTCTGTTTCACATCATGCCAGACCCTTGTCTCTGATCATTCCAGATCCCTGTCTCTGATCATTCCAGATCCCTGTCTCTGATCATTCCAGATCCCTGTCTCTGATCATTCCAGATCCCTGTCTCTCATCATTCTAGATCTCTGTCTCTGTTCATTCCAGATCCCTGTCTCTGATCATTTCAGATCCCTGTCCCTGATCATTCTAGATCTTTGTCTCTGATCATTCCAGATCTTTGTCTCTGTTCATTCCAAATCCCTGTCTCTGATCATTCCAGATCCCTGTCTCTGATCATTCCAGATTCTTGTCTCTGATCATTCCAGATCCCTGTCTCTGATCATTCCAGATCCCTGTCTCTGATCATTCCAGATCTCTGTCTCTGATCATTCCAGATCCCTGTCTCTGATCATTCCAGATCCCTGTCTCTGATCATTCCAGATCCGGTCTCTGATCATTTCAGATCCCTGTCTCTCATCATTCCAGATCCCTGTCTCTGATCATTCCAGATCCCTGTCTCCGATCATTCCAGATCCCTGTCTCTGATCATTCCAGATCCCTGTCTCTGATCATTCTAGATCTCTTTCTCTGATCATTCCAGATCCCTGTCTCTGATCATTCCAGATCTCTGTCTCTGATCATTCCAGATCTCTGTCACTGATCATTCCAGATCCCTTTCTCTCATCATTCCAGATCTCTGTCTCTGATCATTCCAGATCCCTGTCTCCGATCATTCCAGATCCCTGTCTCTGATCATTCCAGATCTCTTTCTCTGATCATTCTAGATCCCTGTCTCTGATCATTCTAGATCTCTTTCTCTGATCATTCCAGATCCCTGTCTCTGATCATTCCAGATCTCTGTCTCTGATCATTCCAGATCTCTGTCACTGATAATTCCAAATCCCTTTCTCTCATCATTCCGGATCTCTGTCTCTGATCATTCCAGATCCCTGTCTCTGATCATTCCAGATCCCTGTCTCTGATCATTCCAGATCTCTTTCTCTGATCATTCTAGATCCCTGTCTCAGATCATTCCAGATCTCTGTCTCTGTTCATTCCAGATCCCTGTCTCTGATCATTTCAGATCCCTGTCCCTGATCATTCCAGATCCCTGTCTCTGATCATTCCAGATCCCTGTCTCTGATCATTCTAGATCTCTTTCTCTGATCATTCCAGATCCCTGTCTCTGATCATTCCAGGTCTCTGTCACTGATCATTCCAGATCCCTGTCTCTGATCATTCCAGATCCCTGTCTCTGATCATTCCAGATCCCTGTCTCTGATCATTTCAGATCCCTGTCTCTGGTCATTCCAGATCCCTGTCTCTGATCATTCCAGATCTCTTTCTCAGATCATTCCAGACCCTGGTCTCTGATCATTCCAGATCCCTGTCTCTGATCATTCCAGATCCCTGTCTCTGATCATTCCAGATCTCTGTCTCAGTTCATTCCAGATCGTTGTCTCTGATCATTCCAGATCCCTGTCTCTGATCATTCCAGATCCCTGTCTCTGATCATTCCAGATCCCTGTCTCTGATCATTCCAGATCCCTGTCCCTGATCATTCCGGATCTCTTTCTCTGATCATTCCAGATCCCTGTCTCTGATCATTCCAGATTCTTGTCTCTGATCATTCCAGATCCCTGTCTCTGATCAGTCCAGATCCCTGTCTCTGATCATTCCAGATCTCTTTCTCAGATCATTCCAGACCCTGGTCTCTGATCATTCCAGATCCCTGTCTCTGATCATTCCAGATCCCTGTCTCTGATCATTCCAGATCCCTGTCTCTGATCATTCCAGATCTCTGTCTCAGATCATTCCAAATCCCTGTCTCTGATCATTCCAGATCCCTGTCTCTGATCATTCCAGATCCCTGTCTCTGATCATTCCAGATCCCTGTCTCTGATCATTCCAGATCCCTGTCTCTGATCATTCCAGATCCCTGTCTCTGATCTTTCTAGATTTATTTCTCTGATCATTCCAGATCCCTGTCTCTGATCATTCCAGATCTCTGTCTCTGACCATTCCAGATCCCTGTCTCTGATCATTCCAGATCCCTGTCTCTGATCATTCCAGATCCGGTCTCTGATCATTTCAGATCCCTGTCTCTCATCATTCCAGATCCCTGTCTCTGATCATTCCAGATCCCTGTCTCCGATCATTCCAGATCCCTGTCTCTGGTCATTCCAGATCCCTGTCTCTGATCATTCTAGATCTCTTTCTCTGATCATTCCAGATCCCTGTCTCTGATCATTCCAGATCTCTGCCTCTGACCATTCCAGATCTCTGTCACTGATAATTCCAGATCCCTTACTCTCATCATTCCAGATCTCTGTCTCTGATCATTCCAGATCCCTGTCTCTGATAATTCCAGATCCCTGTCTCTGATCATTCCAGATCCCTGTCTCTGATCATTCCAGATCTTTGTCTCTGTTCATTCCAAATCCCTGTCTCTGATCATTCCAGATTCCTGTCTCTGATCATTCCAGATCTCTGTCTCTGACCATTCCAGATCCCTGTCTCTGATCATTCCAGATCCCTGTCTCTGATCATTCCAGATCTCTTTCTCTGATCATTCTGGATCCCTGTCTCAGATCATTCCAGATCTCTGTCTCTGTTCAATCCAGATCCCTGTCTCTGATCATTTCAGATCCCTGTCCCTGATCATTCCAGATCCCTGTCTCTGATCATTCCAGATCCCTGTCTCTGATCATTCTAGATCTCTTTCTCTGATCATTCCAGATCCCTGTCTCTGATCATTCCAGATCTCTGTCTCTGATCATTCCAGATCCCTGTCTCTGATCATTCCAGATCCCTGTCTCTGATCATTCCAGATCTCTGTCTCTGATCCTTCTAGATCGCTGGCTCTGATCATTCCAACATCAAGGACCGAAGGGCCTGTACTGCGCTGTAATGTTCTATGTTCTGTGTTCTAGATCCCTGTCTCTGATCATTTCAGATCCCTGTCTCTGGTCATTCCAGATCCCTGTCTCTGATCATTCCAGATCTCTGTTTCACATCATGCCAGACCCTTGTCTCTGATCATTCCAGATCCCTGTCTCTGATCATTCCAGATCCCTGTCTCTGATCATTCCAGATCCCTGTCTCTGATCATTCCAGATCCCTATCTCTGATCATTCTAGATCTCTGTCTCTGTTCATTCCAGATCCCTGTCTCTGATCATTTCAGATCCCTGTCCCTGATCATTCTAGATCTTTGTCTCTGATCATTCCAGATCTTTGTCTCTGTTCATTCCAAATCCCTGTCTCTGATCATTCCAGATCCCTGTCTCTGATCATTCCAGATTCTTGTCTCTGATCATTCCAGATCCCTGTCTCTGATCAGTCCAGATCCCTGTCTCTGATCATTCCAGATCTCTTTCTCAGATCATTCCAGACCCTGGTCTCTGATCATTCCAGATCCCTGTCTCTGATCATTCCAGATCCCTGTCTCTGATCATTCCAGATCCCTGTCTCTGATCATTCCAGATCTCTGTCTCAGATCATTCCAAATCCCTGTCTCTGATCATTCCAGATCCCTGTCTCTGATCATTCCAGATCCCTGTCTCTGATCATTCCAGATCCCTGTCTCTGATCATTCCAGATCCCTGTCTCTGATCTTTCTAGATTTATTTCTCTGATCATTCCAGATCCCTGTCTCTGATCATTCCAGATCCCTGTCTCTGATCATTCCAGATCCGGTCTCTGATCATTTCAGATCCCTGTCTCTCATCATTCCAGATCCCTGTCTCTGATCATTCCAGATCCCTGTCTCCGATCATTCCAGATCCCTGTCTCTGATCATTCCAGATCCCTGTCTCTGATCATTCTAGATCTCTTTCTCTGATCATTCCAGATCCCTGTCTCTGATCATTCCAGATCTCTGTCTCTGATCATTCCAGATCTCTGTCACTGATCATTCCAGATCCCTTTCTCTCATCATTCCAGATCTCTGTCTCTGATCATTCCAGATCCCTGTCTCTGATCATTCCAGATCCCTGTCTCTGATCATTCCAGATCTCTTTCTCTGATCATTCTAGATCCCTGTCTCAGATCATTCCAGATCTCTGTCTCTGATCATTCCAGATCACTGTCTCCGATCATTCCAGATCCCTGTCTCTGATCATTCCAGATCCCTGTCTCTGATCATTCTAGATCTCTTTCTCTGATCATTCCAGATCTCTGTCTCTGATCATTCCAGATCTCTGTCACTGATAATTCCAGATCCCTTTCTCTCATCATTCCAGATCTCTGTCTCTGATCATTCCAGATCCCTGTCTCTGATCATTCCAGATACCTGTCTCTGATCATTCCAGATCCCTGTCTCTGATCATTCCAGATCTCTTTCTCTGATCATTCTCGATCCCTGTCTCAGATCATTCCAGATCTCTGTCTCTGTTCATTCCAGATCCCTGTCTCTGATCATTTCAGATCCCTGTCCCTGATCATTCCAGATCCCTGTCTCTGATCATTCCAGATCCCTGTCTCTGATCATTCTAGATCTCTTTCTCTGATCATTCCAGATCCCTGTCTCTGATCATTCCAGATCTCTGTCTCTGATCATTCCAGATCCCTGTCTCTGATCATTCCAGATCCCTGTCTCTGATCATTCCAGATCCCTGTCTCTGATCATTCCAGATCCCTGTCTCTGGTCATTCCAGATCCCTGTCTCTGATCATTCCAGATCTCTGTCTCAGATCATTCCAGACCCTTGTCTCTGATCATTCCAGATCCCTGTCTCTGATCATTCCAGATCCCTGTCTCTGATCATTCCAGATTCCTGTCTCTGATCATTGCAGATCTTTGTCGCTGGTCATTCCAGATCCCTGTCTCTGATCATTCCAGATCTCTGTCTCAGATCATTCCAGACCCTTGTCTCTGATCATTCCAGATCCCTGTCTCTGATCATTCCAGATCCCTGTCTCTGATCATTCCAGATCCATATCTCTGATCATTCCAGATCTCTGTCTCTGATCCTTCTAGATCGCAGTCTCTGATCATTCCAACATCAAGGACCGAAGGGCCTGTACTGCACTGTAGTGTTCTATGTTCTATGTTCTAGATCCCTGTCTCTCATCATTTCAAATCCCTGTCTCTGGTCATTCCAGATCCCTGTCTCTGATCATTCCAGATCTCTTTCTCAGATCATTCCAGACCCTGGTCTCTGATCATTCCAGATCCCTGTCTCTGATCATTCCAGATGCCTGTCTCTGATCATTCCAGATCTCTGTCTCAGATCATTCCAGACCCTTGTCTCTCATCATTTCAGATCCCTGTCTCTGATCATTCCAGATCTCTGTCTCGGATCATTCCAGACCCTTGTCTCTGATCATTCCAGATCCCTGTCTCTGATCATTCCAGATCCCTTTCTCTGATCATTCCAGATCCCTGTCTCTGATCATTCTAGATCTCTTTCTCTGATCATTCCAGATCCCTGTCTCTGATCATTCCAGATCTCTGTCTCTGATCATTCCAGATCTCTGTCACTGATAATTCCAGATCCCTTACTCTCATCATTCCAGATCTCTGTCTCTGATCATTCCAGATCCCTGTCTCTGATCATTCCAGATCCCTGTCTCTGATCATTCCAGATCTCTTTCTCTGATCATTCTGGATCCCTGTCTCAGATCATTCCAGATCTCTGTCTCTGTTCAATCCAGATCCCTGTCTCTGATCATTTCAGATCCCTGTCCCTGATCATTCCAGATCCCTGTCTCTGATCATTCCAGATCCCTGTCTCTGATCATTCTAGATCTCTTTCTCTGATCATTCCAGATCCCTGTCTCTGATCATTCCAGATCTCTGTCTCTGATCATTCCAGATCCCTGTCTCTGATCATTCCAGATCCCTGTCTCTGATCATTCCAGATCTCTGTCTCTGATCCTTCTAGATCGCTGGCTCTGATCATTCCAACATCAAGGACCGAAGGGCCTGTACTGCGCTGTAATGTTCTATGTTCTGTGTTCTAGATCCCTGTCTCTGATCATTTCAGATCCCTGTCTCTGGTCATTCCAGATCCCTGTCTCTGATCATTCCAGATCTCTGTTTCACATCATGCCAGACCCTTGTCTCTGATCATTCCAGATCCCTGTCTCTGATCATTCCAGATCCCTGTCTCTGATTATTCCAGATCCCTGTCTCTGATCATTCCAGATCCCTGTCTCTGATCATTCTAGATCTCTGTCTCTGTTCATTCCAGATTCCTGTCTCTGATCATTTCAGATCCCTGTCCCTGATCATTCTAGATCTTTGTCTCTGATCATTCCAGATCTTTGTCTCTGTTCATTCCAAATCCCTGTCTCTGATCATTCCAGATCCCTGTCTCTGATCATTCCAGATTCTTGTCTCTGATCATTCCAGATCCCTGTCTCTCATCATTCCAGATCCCTGTCTCTGATCATTCCAGATCCCTGTCTCCGATCATTCCAGATCCCTGTCTCTGGTCATTCCAGATCCCTGTCTCTGATCATTCTAGATCTCTTTCTCTGATCATTCCAGATCCCTGTCTCTGATCATTCCAGATCTCTGCCTCTGACCATTCCAGATCTCTGTCACTGATAATTCCAGATCCCTTACTCTCATCATTCCAGATCTCTGTCTCTGATCATTCCAGATCCCTGTCTCTGATAATTCCAGATCCCTGTCTCTGATCATTCCAGATCCCTGTCTCTGATCATTCCAGATCTTTGTCTCTGTTCATTCCAAATCCCTGTCTCTGATCATTCCAGATTCCTGTCTCTGATCATTCCAGATCTCTGTCTCTGACCATTCCAGATCCCTGTCTCTGATCATTCCAGATCCCTGTCTCTGATCATTCCAGATCTCTTTCTCTGATCATTCTGGATCCCTGTCTCAGATCATTCCAGATCTCTGTCTCTGTTCAATCCAGATCCCTGTCTCTGATCATTTCAGATCCCTGTCCCTGATCATTCCAGATCCCTGTCTCTGATCATTCCAGATCCCTGTCTCTGATCATTCTAGATCTCTTTCTCTGATCATTCCAGATCCCTGTCTCTGATCATTCCAGATCTCTGTCTCTGATCATTCCAGATCCCTGTCTCTGATCATTCCAGATCCCTGTCTCTGATCATTCCAGATCTCTGTCTCTGATCCTTCTAGATCGCTGGCTCTGATCATTCCAACATCAAGGACCGAAGGGCCTGTACTGCGCTGTAATGTTCTATGTTCTGTGTTCTAGATCCCTGTCTCTGATCATTTCAGATCCCTGTCTCTGGTCATTCCAGATCCCTGTCTCTGATCATTCCAGATCTCTGTTTCACATCATGCCAGACCCTTGTCTCTGATCATTCCAGATCCCTGTCTCTGATCATTCCAGATCCCTGTCTCTGATCATTCCAGATCCCTGTCTCTGATCATTCCAGATCCCTATCTCTGATCATTCTAGATCTCTGTCTCTGTTCATTCCAGATCCCTGTCTCTGATCATTTCAGATCCCTGTCCCTGATCATTCTAGATCTTTGTCTCTGATCATTCCAGATCTTTGTCTCTGTTCATTCCAAATCCCTGTCTCTGATCATTCCAGATCCCTGTCTCTGATCATTCCAGATTCTTGTCTCTGATCATTCCAGATCCCTGTCTCTGATCAGTCCAGATCCCTGTCTCTGATCATTCCAGATCTCTTTCTCAGATCATTCCAGACCCTGGTCTCTGATCATTCCAGATCCCTGTCTCTGATCATTCCAGATCCCTGTCTCTGATCATTCCAGATCCCTGTCTCTGATCATTCCAGATCTCTGTCTCAGATCATTCCAAATCCCTGTCTCTGATCATTCCAGATCCCTGTCTCTGATCATTCCAGATCCCTGTCTCTGATCATTCCAGATCCCTGTCTCTGATCATTCCAGATCCCTGTCTCTGATCTTTCTAGATTTATTTCTCTGATCATTCCAGATCCCTGTCTCTGATCATTCCAGATCCCTGTCTCTGATCATTCCAGATCCGGTCTCTGATCATTTCAGATCCCTGTCTCTCATCATTCCAGATCCCTGTCTCTGATCATTCCAGATCCCTGTCTCCGATCATTCCAGATCCCTGTCTCTGATCATTCCAGATCCCTGTCTCTGATCATTCTAGATCTCTTTCTCTGATCATTCCAGATCCCTGTCTCTGATCATTCCAGATCCCTGTCTCTGATCATTCTAGATCTCTTTCTCTGATCATTCCAGATCCCTGTCTCTGATCATTCCAGATCTCTGTCTCTGATCATTCCAGATCTCTGTCACTGATCATTCCAGATCCCTTTCTCTCATCATTCCAGATCTCTGTCTCTGATCATTCCAGATCCCTGTCTCTGATCATTCCAGATCCCTGTCTCTGATCATTCCAGATCTCTTTCTCTGATCATTCTAGATCCCTGTCTCAGATCATTCCAGATCTCTGTCTCTGATCATTCCAGATCACTGTCTCCGATCATTCCAGATCCCTGTCTCTGATCATTCCAGATCCCTGTCTCTGATCATTCTAGATCTCTTTCTCTGATCATTCCAGATCTCTGTCTCTGATCATTCCAGATCTCTGTCACTGATAATTCCAGATCCCTTTCTCTCATCATTCCAGATCTCTGTCTCTGATCATTCCAGATCCCTGTCTCTGATCATTCCAGATACCTGTCTCTGATCATTCCAGATCCCTGTCTCTGATCATTCCAGATCTCTTTCTCTGATCATTCTCGATCCCTGTCTCAGATCATTCCAGATCTCTGTCTCTGTTCATTCCAGATCCCTGTCTCTGATCATTTCAGATCCCTGTCCCTGATCATTCCAGATCCCTGTCTCTGATCATTCCAGATCCCTGTCTCTGATCATTCTAGATCTCTTTCTCTGATCATTCCAGATCCCTGTCTCTGATCATTCCAGATCTCTGTCTCTGATCATTCCAGATCCCTGTCTCTGATCATTCCAGATCCCTGTCTCTGATCATTCCAGATCCCTGTCTCTGATCATTCCAGATCCCTGTCTCTGGTCATTCCAGATCCCTGTCTCTGATCATTCCAGATCTCTGTCTCAGATCATTCCAGACCCTTGTCTCTGATCATTCCAGATCCCTGTCTCTGATCATTCCAGATCCCTGTCTCTGATCATTCCAGATTCCTGTCTCTGATCATTGCAGATCTTTGTCGCTGGTCATTCCAGATCCCTGTCTCTGATCATTCCAGATCTCTGTCTCAGATCATTCCAGACCCTTGTCTCTGATCATTCCAGATCCCTGTCTCTGATCATTCCAGATCCCTGTCTCTGATCATTCCAGATCCATATCTCTGATCATTCCAGATCTCTGTCTCTGATCCTTCTAGATCGCAGTCTCTGATCATTCCAACATCAAGGACCGAAGGGCCTGTACTGCACTGTAGTGTTCTATGTTCTATGTTCTAGATCCCTGTCTCTCATCATTTCAAATCCCTGTCTCTGGTCATTCCAGATCCCTGTCTCTGATCATTCCAGATCTCTTTCTCAGATCATTCCAGACCCTGGTCTCTGATCATTCCAGATCCCTGTCTCTGATCATTCCAGATGCCTGTCTCTGATCATTCCAGATCTCTGTCTCAGATCATTCCAGACCCTTGTCTCTCATCATTTCAGATCCCTGTCTCTGATCATTCCAGATCTCTGTCTCGGATCATTCCAGACCCTTGTCTCTGATCATTCCAGATCCCTGTCTCTGATCATTCCAGATCCCTTTCTCTGATCATTCCAGATCCCTGTCTCTGATCATTCTAGATCTCTTTCTCTGATCATTCCAGATCCCTGTCTCTGATCATTCCAGATCTCTGTCTCTGATCATTCCAGATCTCTGTCACTGATAATTCCAGATCCCTTACTCTCATCATTCCAGATCTCTGTCTCTGATCATTCCAGATCCCTGTCTCTGATCATTCCAGATCCCTGTCTCTGATCATTCCAGATCTCTTTCTCTGATCATTCTGGATCCCTGTCTCAGATCATTCCAGATCTCTGTCTCTGTTCAATCCAGATCCCTGTCTCTGATCATTTCAGATCCCTGTCCCTGATCATTCCAGATCCCTGTCTCTGATCATTCCAGATCCCTGTCTCTGATCATTCTAGATCTCTTTCTCTGATCATTCCAGATCCCTGTCTCTGATCATTCCAGATCTCTGTCTCTGATCATTCCAGATCCCTGTCTCTGATCATTCCAGATCCCTGTCTCTGATCATTCCAGATCTCTGTCTCTGATCCTTCTAGATCGCTGGCTCTGATCATTCCAACATCAAGGACCGAAGGGCCTGTACTGCGCTGTAATGTTCTATGTTCTGTGTTCTAGATCCCTGTCTCTGATCATTTCAGATCCCTGTCTCTGGTCATTCCAGATCCCTGTCTCTGATCATTCCAGATCTCTGTTTCACATCATGCCAGACCCTTGTCTCTGATCATTCCAGATCCCTGTCTCTGATCATTCCAGATCCCTGTCTCTGATTATTCCAGATCCCTGTCTCTGATCATTCCAGATCCCTGTCTCTGATCATTCTAGATCTCTGTCTCTGTTCATTCCAGATTCCTGTCTCTGATCATTTCAGATCCCTGTCCCTGATCATTCTAGATCTTTGTCTCTGATCATTCCAGATCTTTGTCTCTGTTCATTCCAAATCCCTGTCTCTGATCATTCCAGATCCCTGTCTCTGATCATTCCAGATTCTTGTCTCTGATCATTCCAGATCCCTGTCTCTGATCAGTCCAGATCCCTGTCTCTGATCATTCCAGATCTCTTTCTCAGATCATTCCAGACCCTGGTCTCTGATCATTCCAGATCCCTGTCTCTGATCATTCCAGATCCCTGTCTCTGATCATTCCAGATACCTGTCTCTGATCATTCCAGATCTCTGTCTCAGATCATTCCAAATCCCTGTCTCTGATCATTCCAGATCCCTGTCTCTGATCATTCCAGATCCCTGTCTCTGATCATTCCAGATCCCTGTCTCTGATCATTCCAGATCCCTGTCTCTGATCATTCCAGATCCCTGTCTCTGATCTTTCTAGATTTATTTCTCTGATCATTCCAGATCCCTGTCTCTGATCATTCCAGATCTCTGTCTCTGACCATTCCAGATCCCTGTCTCTGATCATTCCAGATCCCTGTCTCTGATCATTCCAGATCCGGTCTCTGATCATTTCAGATCCCTGTCTCTCATCATTCCAGATCCCTGTCTCTGATCATTCCAGATCCCTGTCTCCGATCATTCCAGATCCCTGTCTCTGATCATTCCAGATCCCTGTCTCTGATCATTCTAGATCTCTTTCTCTGATAATTCCAGATCCCTGTCTCTGATCATTCCAGATCTCTGTCTCTGATCATTCCAGATCTCTGTCACTGATCATTCCAGATCCCTTTCTCTCATCATTCCAGATCTCTGTCTCTGATCATTCCAGATCCCTGTCTCTGATCATTCCAGATCCCTGTCTCTGATCATTCCAGATCTCTTTCTCTGATCATTCTAGATCCCTGTCTCAGATCATTCCAGATCTCTGTCTCTGATCATTCCAGATCACTGTCTCCGATCATTCCAGATCCCTGTCTCTGATCATTCCAGATCCCTGTCTCTGATCATTCTAGATCTCTTTCTCTGATCATTCCAGATCTCTGTCTCTGATCATTCCAGATCTCTGTCACTGATAATTCCAGATCCCTTTCTCTCATCATTCCAGATCTCTGTCTCTAATCATTCCAGATCCCTGTCTCTGATCATTCCAGATCCCTGTCTCTGATCATTCCAGATCTCTGTCTCTGATCATTCCAGATCTCTGTCACTGATCATTCCAGACCCCTTTCTCTCATCATTCCAGATCTCTGTCTCTGATCATTCCAGATCCCTGTCTCTGATCATTCCAGATCCCTGTCTCTGATCATTCCAGATCTCTTTCTCTGATCATTCTAGATCCCTGTCTCAGATCATTCCAGATATCTGTCTCTGATCATTCCAGATCACTGTCTCCGATCATTCCAGATCCCTGTCTCTGATCATTCCAGATCCCTGTCTCTGATCATTCTAGATCTCTTTCTCTGATCATTCCAGATCTCTGTCTCTGATCATTCCAGATCTCTGTCACTGATAATTCCAGATCCCTTTCTCTCATCATTCCAGATCTCTGTCTCTGATCATTCCAGATCCCTGTCTCTGATCATTCCAGATCCCTGTCTCTGATCATTCCAGATCCCTGTCTCTGATCATTCCAGATCTCTGTCTCTGTTCATTCCAGATCCCTGTCTCTGATCATTCCAGATCTCTGTCTCTGATCATTCCAGATCCCTGTCTCTGATCATTCCAGATCCCTGTCTCTGATCATTCCAGATCCCTGTCTCTGATCATTCCAGATCTCTGTCTCTGATCCTTCTAGATCCCTGTCTCTGATCATTTCAGATCCCTGTCCCTGATCATTCCAGATCCCTGTCTCTGATCATTCCAGATCCCTGTCTCTGATCATTCTAGATCTCTTTCTCTGATCATTCCAGATCCCTGTCTCTGATCATTCCAGATCTCTGTCTCTGATCATTCCAGATCCCTGTCTCTGATCATTCCAGATCCCTGTCTCTGATCATTCCAGATCCCTGTCTCTGATCATTCCAGATCTCTGTCTCTGATCCTTCTAGATCGCAGTCTCTGATCATTCCAACATCAAGGACCGAAGGGCCTGTACTGCACTGTAGTGTTCTATGTTCTATGTTCTAGATCCCTGTCTCTCATCATTTCAAATCCCTGTCTCTGGTCATTCCAGATCCCTGTCTCTGATCATTCCAGATCTCTTTCTCTGATCATTCTAGATCCCTGTCTCTCATCATTCCAGATCCCTGTCTCTGATCATTCCAGATTCTTGTCTCTGATCATTCCAGATCCCTGTCTCTGATCAGTCCAGATCCCTGTCTCTGATCATTCCAGATCTCTTTCTCAGATCATTCCAGACCCTGGTCTCTGATCATTCCAGATCCCTGTCTCTGATCATTCCAGATCCCTGTCTCTGATCATTCCAGATCCCTGTCTCTGATCATTCCAGATCTCTGTCTCAGATCATTCCAAATCCCTGTCTCTGATCATTCCAGATCCCTGTCTCTGATCATTCCAGATCCCTGTCTCTGATCATTCCAGATCCCTGTCTCTGATCATTCCAGATCCCTGTCTCTGATCATTCCAGATCCCTGTCTCTGATCTTTCTAGATTTATTTCTCTGATCATTCCAGATCCCTGTCTCTGATCATTCCAGATCTCTGTCTCTGACCATTCCAGATCCCTGTCTCTGATCATTCCAGATCCCTGTCTCTGATCATTCCAGATCCGGTCTCTGATCATTTCAGATCCCTGTCTCTCATCATTCCAGATCCCTGTCTCTGATCATTCCAGATCCCTGTCTCCGATCATTCCAGATCCCTGTCTCTGGTCATTCCAGATCCCTGTCTCTGATTATTCTAGATCTCTTTCTCTGATCATTCCAGATCCCTGTCTCTGATCATTCTAGATCTCTGTCTCTGACCATTCCAGATCTCTGTCACTGATAATTCCAGATCCCTTACTCTCATCATTCCAGATCTCTGTCTCTGATCATTCCAGATGCCTGTCTCTGATCATTCCAGATCCCTGTCTCCGATCATTCCAGATCCCTGTCTCTGATCATTCCAGATCTCTGTCACTGATAATTCCAGATCCCTGTCTCTGATCATTCCAGATCCCTGTCTCTGATCATTCCAGATCTCTGTCTCTGACCATTCCAGATCCCTGTCTCTGATCATTCCAGATCCCTGTCTCTGATCATTCCAGATCTCTTTCTCTGATCATTCTGGATCCCTGTCTCAGATCATTCCAGATCTCTGTCTCTGTTCAATCCAGATCCCTGTCTCTGATCATTTCAGATCCCTGTCCCTGATCATTCCAGATCCCTGTCTCTGATCATTCCAGATCCCTGTCTCTGATCATTCTAGATCTCTTTCTCTGATCATTCCAGATCCCTGTCTCTGATCATTCCAGATCTCTGTCTCAGATCATTCCAGATCCCTGTCTCTGATCATTCCAGATCCCTGTCTCTGATCATTCCAGATCTCTGTCTCTGATCCTTCTAGATCGCTGGCTCTGATCATTCCAACATCAAGGACCGAAGGGCCTGTACTGCGCTGTAATGTTCTATGTTCTGTGTTCTAGATCCCTGTCTCTGATCATTTCAGATCCCTGTCTCTGGTCATTCCAGATCCCTGTCTCTGATCATTCCAGATCTCTGTTTCACATCATGCCAGACCCTTGTCTCTGATCATTCCAGATCCCTGTCTCTGATCATTCCAGATCCCTGTCTCTGATCATTCCAGATCCCTGTCTCTGATCATTCCAGATCCCTGTCTCTGATCATTCTAGATCTCTGTCTCTGTTCATTCCAGATCCCTGTCTCTGATCATTTCAGATCCCTGTCCCTGATCATTCTAGATCTTTGTCTCTGATCATTCCAGATCTTTGTCTCTGTTCATTCCAAATCCCTGTCTCTGATCATTCCAGATCCCTGTCTCTGATCATTCCAGATTCTTGTCTCTGATCATTCCAGATCCCTGTCTCTGATCAGTCCAGATCCCTGTCTCTGATCATTCCAGATCTCTTTCTCAGATCATTCCAGACCCTGGTCTCTGATCATTCCAGATCCCTGTCTCTGATCATTCCAGATCTCTGTCACTGATAATTCCAGATCCCTTTCTCTCATCATTCCAGATCCCTGTCTCTGATCATTCCAGATTCTTGTCTCTGATCATTCCAGATCCCTGTCTCTGATCAGTCCAGATCCCTGTCTCTGATCATTCCAGATCTCTTTCTCAGATCATTCCAGACCCTGGTCTCTGATCATTCCAGATCCCTGTCTCTGATCATTCCAGATCCCTGTCTCTGATCATTCCAGATCCCTGTCTCTGATCATTCCAGATCTCTGTCTCAGATCATTCCAAATACCTGTCTCTGATCATTCCAGATCCCTGTCTCTGATCATTCCAGATCCCTGTCTCTGATCATTCCAGATCCCTGTCTCTGATCATTCCAGATCCCTGTCTCTGATCTTTCTAGATTTATTTCTCTGATCATTCCAGATCCCTGTCTCTGATCATTCCAGATCTCTGTCTCTGACCATTCCAGATCCCTGTCTCTGATCATTCCAGATCCCTGTCTCTGATCATTCCAGATCCGGTCTCTGATCATTTCAGATCCCTGTCTCTCATCATTCCAGATCCCTGTCTCTGATCATTCCAGATCCCTGTCTCCGATCATTCCAGATCCCTGTCTCTGGTCATTCCAGATCCCTGTCTCTGATTATTCTAGATCTCTTTCTCTGATCATTCCAGATCCCTGTCTCTGATCATTCTAGATCTCTGTCTCTGACCATTCCAGATCTCTGTCACTGATAATTCCAGATCCCTTACTCTCATCATTCCAGATCTCTGTCTCTGATCATTCCAGATCCCTGTCTCTGATCATTCCAGATCCCTGTCTCTGATCATTCCAGATCCCTTACTCTCATCATTCCAGATCTCTGTCACTGATAATTCCAGATCCCTGTCTCTGATCATTCCAGATCCCTGTCTCTGATCATTCCAGATCTATGTCTCTGACCATTCCAGATCCCTGTCTCTGATCATTCCAGATCCCTGTCTCTGATCATTCCAGATCTCTTTCTCTGATCATTCTGGATCCCTGTCTCAGATCATTCCAGATCTCTGTCTCTGTTCAATCCAGATCCCTGTCTCTGATCATTTCAGATCCCTGTCCCTGATCATTCCAGATCCCTGTCTCTGATCATTCCAGATCCCTGTCTCTGATCATTCTAGATCTCTTTCTCTGATCATTCCAGATCCCTGTCTCTGATCATTCCAGATCTCTGTCTCTGATCATTCCAGATCCCTGTCTCTGATCATTCCAGATCCCTGTCTCTGATCATTCCAGATCTCTGTCTCTGATCCTTCTAGATCGCTGGCTCTGATCATTCCAACATCAAGGACCGAAGGGCCTGTACTGCGCTGTAATGTTCTATGTTCTGTGTTCTAGATCCCTGTCTCTGATCATTTCAGATCCCTGTCTCTGGTCATTCCAGATCCCTGTCTCTGATCATTCCAGATCTCTGTTTCACATCATGCCAGACCCTTGTCTCTGATCATTCCAGATCCCTGTCTCTGATCATTCCAGATCCCTGTCTCTGATCATTCCAGATCCCTGTCTCTGATCATTCCAGATCCCTGTCTCTGATCATTCTAGATCTCTGTCTCTGTTCATTCCAGATCCCTGTCTCTGATCATTTCAGATCCCTGTCCCTGATCATTCTAGATCTTTGTCTCTGATCATTCCAGATCTTTGTCTCTGTTCATTCCAAATCCCTGTCTCTGATCATTCCAGATCCCTGTCTCTGATCATTCCAGATTCTTGTCTCTGATCATTCCAGATCCCTGTCTCTGATCAGTCCAGATCCCTGTCTCTGATCATTCCAGATCTCTTTCTCAGTTCATTCCAGACCCTGGTCTCTGATCATTCCAGATCCCTGTCTCTGATCATTCCAGATCCCTGTCTCTGATCATTCCAGATCCCTGTCTCTGATCATTCCAGATCTCTGTCTCAGATCATTCCAAATCCCTGTCTCTGATCATTCCAGATCCCTGTCTCTGATCATTCCAGATCCCTGTCTCTGATCATTCCAGATCCCTGTCTCTGATCATTCCAGATCTCTGTCTCAGATCATTCCAAATCCCTGTCTCTGATCATTCCAGATCCCTGTCTCTGATCATTCCAGATCCCTGTCTCTCATCATTCCAGATCCCTGTCTCTGATCATTCCAGATCCCTGTCTCTGATCATTCCAGATCCCTGTCTCTGATCTTTCTAGATTTATTTCTCTGATCATTCCAGATCCCTGTCTCTGATCATTCCAGATCCCTGTCTCTGATCATTCCAGATCCGGTCTCTGATCATTTCAGATCCCTGTCTCTCATCATTCCAGATCCCTGTCTCTGATCATTCCAGATCCCTGTCTCCGATCATTCCAGATCCCTGTCTCTGATCATTCCAGATCCCTGTCTCTGATCATTCTAGATCTCTTTCTCTGATCATTCCAGATCCCTGTCTCTGATCATTCCAGATCTCTGTCTCTGATCATTCCAGATCTCTGTCACTGATCATTCCAGATCCCTTTCTCTCATCATTCCAGATCTCTGTCTCTGATCATTCCAGATCCCTGTCTCTGATCATTCCAGATCCCTGTCTCTGATCATTCCAGATCTCTTTCTCTGATCATTCTAGATCCCTGTCTCAGATCATTCCAGATCTCTGTCTCTGATCATTCCAGATCTCTGTCTCTGATCATTCCAGATCACTGTCTCCGATCATTCCAGATCCCTGTCTCTGATCATTCCAGATCCCTGTCTCTGATCATTCTAGATCTCTTTCTCTGATCATTCCAGATCTCTGTCTCTGATCATTCCAGATCTCTGTCACTGATAATTCCAGATCCCTTTCTCTCATCATTCCAGATCTCTGTCTCTGATCATTCCAGATCCCTGTCTCTGATCATTCCAGATCCCTGTCTCTGATCATTCCAGATCCCTGTCTCTGATCATTCCAGATCTCTTTCTCTGATCATTCTAGATCCCTGTCTCAGATCATTCCAGATCTCTGTCTCTGTTCATTCCAGATCCCTGTCTCTGATCATTTCAGATCCCTGTCCCTGATCATTCCAGATCCCTGTCTCTGATCATTCCAGATCCCTGTCTCTGATCATTCTAGATCTCTTTCTCTGATCATTCCAGATCCCTGTCTCTGATCATTCCAGATCTCTGTCTCTGATCATTCCAGATCCCTGTCTCTGATCATTCCAGATCCCTGTCTCTGATCATTCTAGATCTCTTTCTCTGATCATTCCAGATCCCTGTCTCTGATCATTCCAGATCTCAGTCTCTGATCATTCCAGATCCCTGTCTCTGATCATTCCAGATCCCTGTCTCTGATCATTCCAGATCCCTGTCTCTGATCATTTCAGATCCCTGTCTCTGGTCATTCCAGATCCCTGTCTCTTATCATTCCAGATCTCTGTCTCAGATCATTCCAGACCCTTGTCTCTGATCATTCCAGATCCCTGTCTCTGATCATTCCAGATCCCTGTCTCTGATCATTCCAGATTCCTGTCTCTGATCATTGCAGATCTTTGTCGCTGGTCATTCCAGATCCCTGTCTCTGATCATTCCAGATCTCTGTCTCAGATCATTCCAGACCCTTGTCTCTGATCATTCCAGATCCCTGTCTCTGATCATTCCAGATCTCTGTCTCTGATCCTTCTAGATCGCAGTCTCTGATCATTCCAACATCAAGGACCGAAGGGCCTGTACTGCACTGTAGTGTTCTATGTTCTATGTTCTAGATCCCTGTCTCTCATCATTTCAAATCCCTGTCTCTGGTCATTCCAGATCCCTGTCTCTGATCATTCCAGATCTCTTTCTCAGATCATTCCAGACCCTGGTCTCTGATCATTCCAGATCCCTGTCTCTGATCATTCCAGATCCCTGTCTCTGATCATTCCAGATCTCAGTCTCAGATCATTCCAGACCCTTGTCTCTCATCATTTCAGATCCCTGTCTCTGATCATTCCAGATCTCTGTCTCGGATCATTCCAGACCTTGTCTCTGATCATTCCAGATCCCTGTCTCTGATCATTCCAGATCCCTTTCTCTGATCATTCCAGATCCCTGTCTCTGATCATTCTAGATCTCTTTCTCTGATCATTCCAGATCCCTGTCTCTGATCATTCCAGATCTCTGTCTCTGATCATTCCAGATCTCTGTCACTGATAATTCCAGATCCCTTACTCTCATCATTCCAGATCTCTGTCTCTGATCATTCCAGATCCCTGTCTCTGATCATTCCAGATCCCTGTCTCTGATCATTCCAGATCCCTGTCTCTGATCATTCCAGATCTCTTTCTCTGATCATTCTGGATCCCTGTCTCAGATCATTCCAGATCTCTGTCTCTGTTCAATCCAGATCCCTGTCTCTGATCATTTCAGATCCCTGTCCCTGATCATTCCAGATCCCTGTCTCTGATCATTCCAGATCCCTGTCTCTGATCATTCTAGATCTCTTTCTCTGATCATTCCAGATCCCTGTCTCTGATCATTCCAGATCTCTGTCTCTGATCATTCCAGATCCCTGTCTCTGATCATTCCAGATCCCTGTCTCTGATCATTCCAGATCTCTGTCTCTGATCCTTCTAGATCGCTGGCTCTGATCATTCCAACATCAAGGACCGAAGGGCCTGTACTGCGGTGTAATGTTCTATGTTCTGTGTTCTAGATCCCTGTCTCTGATCATTTCAGATCCCTGTCTCTGGTCATTCCAGATCCCTGTCTCTGATCATTCCAGATCTCTGTTTCACATCATGCCAGACCCTTGTCTCTGATCATTCCAGATCCCTGTCTCTGATCATTCCAGATCCCTGTCTCTGATCGTTCCAGATCCCTGTCTCTGATCATTCCAGATCCCTGTCTCTGATCATTCTAGATCTCTGTCTCTGTTCATTCCAGATCCCTGTCTCTGATCATTTCAGATCCCTGTCCCTGATCATTCTAGATCTTTGTCTCTGATCATTCCAGATCTTTGTCTCTGTTCATTCCAAATCCCTGTCTCTGATCATTCCAGATCCCTGTCTCTGATCATTCCAGATTCTTGTCTCTGATCATTCCAGATCCCTGTCTCTGATCAGTCCAGATCCCTGTCTCTGATCATTCCAGATCTCTTTCTCAGATCATTCCAGACCCTGGTCTCTGATCATTCCAGATCCCTGTCTCTGATCATTCCAGATCCCTGTCTCTGATCATTCCAGATCCCTGTCTCTGATCATTCCAGATCTCTGTCTCAGATCATTCCAAATCCCTGTCTCTGATCATTCCAGATCCCTGTCTCTGATCATTCCAGATCCCTGTCTCTGATCATTCCAGATCCCTGTCTCTGATCATTCCAGATCCCTGTCTCTGATCATTCCAGATCCCTGTCTCTGATCTTTCTAGATTTATTTCTCTGATCATTCCAGATCCCTGTCTCTGATCATTCCAGATCTCTGTATCTGACCATTCCAGATCCCTGTCTCTGATCATTCCAGATCCCTGTCTCTGATCATTCCAGATCCGGTCTCTGATCATTTCAGATCCCTGTCTCTCATCATTCCAGATCCCTGTCTCTGATCATTCCAGATCCCTGTCTCCGATCATTCCAGATCCCTGTCTCTGATCATTCCAGATCCCTGTCTCTGATCATTCTAGATCTCTTTCTCTGATCATTCCAGATCCCTGTCTCTGATCATTCCAGATCTCTGTCTCTGATCATTCCAGATCTCTGTCACTGATCATTCCAGATCCCTTTCTCTCATCATTCCAGATCTCTGTCTCTGATCATTCCAGATCCCTGTCTCTGATCATTCCAGATCCCTGTCTCTGATCATTCCAGATCTCTTTCTCTGATCATTCTAGATCCCTGTCTCAGATCATTCCAGATCTCTGTCTCTGATCATTCCAGATCTCTGTCTCCGATCATTCCAGATCCCTGTCTCTGATCATTCCAGATCCCTGTCTCTGATCATTCTAGATCTCTTTCTCTGATCATTCCAGATCTCTGTCTCTGATCATTCCAGATCTCTGTCACTGATAATTCCAGATCCCTTTCTCTCATCATTCCAGATCTCTGTCTCTGATCATTCCAGATCCCTGTCTCTGATCATTCCAGATCCCTGTCTCTGATCATTCCAGATCCCTGTCTCTGATCATTCCAGATCTCTTTCTCTGATCATTCTAGATCCCTGTCTCAGATCATTCCAGATCTCTGTCTCTGTTCATTCCAGATCCCTGTCTCTGATCATTTCAGATCCCTGTCCCTGATCATTCCAGATCCCTGTCTCTGATCATTCCAGATCCCTGTCTCTGATCATTCTAGATCTCTTTCTCTGATCATTCCAGATCCCTGTCTCTGATCATTCCAGATCTCTGTCTCTGATCATTCCAGATCCCTGTCTCTGATCATTCCAGATCCCTGTCTCTGATCATTCCAGATCCCTGTCTCTGATCATTTCAGATCCCTGTCTCTGGTCATTCCAGATCCCTGTCTCTGATCATTCCAGATCTCTGTCTCAGATCATTCCAGACCCTTGTCTCTGATCATTCCAGATCCCTGTCTCTGATCATTCCAGATCCCTGTCTCTGATCATTCCAGATTCCTGTCTCTGATCATTGCAGATCTTTGTCGCTGGTCATTCCAGATCCCTGTCTCTGATCATTCCAGATCTCTGTCTCAGATCATTCCAGACCCTTGTCTCTGCTCATTCCAGATCCCTGTCTCTGATCATTCCAGATCCCTGTCTCTGATCAGTCCAGATCCCTGTCTCTGATCATTCCAGATCTCTGTCTCTGATCCATCTAGATCGCAGTCTCTGATCATTCCAACATCAAGGACCGAAGGGCCTGTACTGCACTGTAGTGTTCTATGTTCTATGTTCTAGATCCCTGTCTCTCATCATTTCAGATCCCTATCTCTGGTCATTCCAGATCCCTGTCTCTGATCATTCCAGATCTCTTTCTCAGATCATTCCAGACCCTGGTCTCTGATCATTCCAGATCCCTGTCTCTGATCATTCCAGATCCCTGTCTCTGATCATTCCAGATCTCTGTCTCAGATCATTCCAGACCCTTGTCTCTCATCATTTCAGATCCCTGTCTGTGATCATTCCAGATCTCTGTCTCGGATCATTCCAGACCCTTGTCTCTGATCATTCCAGATCCCTGTCTCTGATCATTCCAGATCCCTTTCTCTGAACATTCCAGATCCCTGTCTCTGATCATTCTAGATCTCGTTCTCTGATCATTCCAGATCCCTGTCTCTGATCATTCCAGATCACTGTCTCTGATCATTCCAGATCCCTGTCTCTGATCATTCCAGATCCCTGTCTCTGATCATTCCAGATCCCTGTCTCTGATCATTCCAGATCTCTGTCTCTGATCATTCTAGATCTCTTTCTCTGATCGTTCCAGATCCCTGTCTCTGATCATTCCAGATCTCTGTCTCTGATCATTCCAGATCCCTGTCCCTGATCATTCCAGATCCCTGTCTCTGATCATTCCAGATCTCTGTCTCTGATCCTTCTAGATCGCAGTCTCTGATCATTCCAACATCAAGGACCGAAGGGCCTGTACTGCGCTGTAATGTTCTATGTTCTAGATCCCTGTCTCTCATCATTTCAGATCCCTGTCTCTGGTCATTCCAGATCCCTGACTCTGATCATTCCAGATCTCTTTCTCAAATCATTCCAGACCCTGGTCTCTGATCATTCCAGATCCCTGTCTCTGATCATTCCAGATCCCTGTCTCTGATCATTCCAGATACCTGTCTCTGATCATTCCAGATCCCTGTCTCTGATCATTCTAGATTTCTTTCTCTGATCATTCCAGATCCCTGTCTCTGATCATTCCAGACCCCTGTCTCTGATCATTCCAGATCCCTGTCTCTGATCATTCCAGATCCATGTCTCTGATCATTTCAGATCCCTGTCTCTGGTCATTCCACATCCCTGTCTCTGATCATTCCAGATCTCTGTCTCAGATCATTCCAGACACTTGGCTCTCATCATTCCAGATCCCTGTCTCTGATCATTCCAGTTCCCTGCCTCTGATCATTCCACATCGCTGTCTCTGATCATTCCAGATCCCTGTCTCTGACCATTCTAGATCTCTTTCTCTGATCATTCCAGATCCCTGTCTCTGATCATTCCAGATCTCTGTCTCTGATCATTCCAGATCTCTGTCACTGATCATTCCAGATCCCTTTCTCTCATCATTCCAGATCTCGGTCTCTGATCATTCCAGATCCCTGTCTCTGATCATTCCAGATCCCTGTCTCTGATCATTCCAGATCTCTTTCTCTGATCATTCTAGGTCCCTGTCTCAGATCATTCCAGATCTCTGTCTCTGTTCATTCCAGATCCCTGTCTCTGATCATTTCAGATCCCTGTTCCTGATCATTCCAGATCCCTGTCTCTGATCATTCCAGATCCCTGTCTCTGATCATTTCAGATCCCTGTCTCTGATCATTCCAGATCCCTGTCTCTGATCATTCCAGATCCCTGTCTCTGATCATTTCAGATCCCTGTCTCTGGTCATTCCAGATCCCTGACTCTGATCATTCCAGATCTCTGTCTCAGATCATTCCAGACCCTGGTCTCTGATCATTCCAGATCCCTGTCTCTGATCATTCCAGATCCCTGTCTCTGATCATTCCAGATCCCTGTCTCTGATCATTCCAGATCCCTGTCTCTGATCATTCTAGATCTATTTCTCTGATCATTCCAGATCCCTGTCTCTGATCATTCCAGATCTCTGTCTCTGATCATTCCAGATCTCTGTCTCAGATCATTCCAGACCCTGGTCTCTCATCATTCCAGATCCCTGTCTCTGATCATTCCAGATCCCTGTCTCTGATCATTCCAGATCTCTGTCTCAGATCATTCCAGACACTTGGCTCTCATCATTCCAGATCCCTGTCTCTGATCATTCCAGTTCCCTGCCTCTGATCATTCCACATCCCTGTCTCTGATCATTCCAGATCCCTGTCTCTGACCATTCTGGATCTCTTTCTCTGATCATTCCAGATCCCTGTCTCTGATCATTCCAGATCTCTGTCTCTGATCATTCCAGATCTCTGTCACTGATCATTCCAGATCCCTTTGTCTCATCATTCCAGATCTCGGTCTCTGATCATTCCAGATCCCTGTCTCTGATCATTCCAGATCCCTGTCTCTGATCATTCCAGATCTCTTTCTCTGATCATTCTAGGTCCCTGTCTCAGATCATTCCAGATCTCTGTCTCTGTTCATTCCAGATCCCTGTCTCTGATCATTTCAGATCCCTGTCCCTGATCATTCCAGATCCCTGTCTCTGATCATTCCAGATCCCTGTCTCTGATCATTCTAGATCTCTTTCTCTGATCATTCCAGATCCCTGTCTCTGATCATTCCAGATCTCTGTCTCTGATCAATCCAGATCCCTGTCACTGATCATTCCAGATGCCTGTCTCTGATCATTCCAGATCCCTGTCTTTAATCATTCTAGATCTCGTTCTCTGATCATTCCAGATCCCTGTCTCTGATCATTCCAGATCTCTGTCTCTGATCATTCCAGATCCTTGTCTCTGATCATTCCAGATCCCTGTCTCTGATCATTCCAGATCCCTGTCTCTGATCACTCCAGATCCCTGTCTCTGATCATTCCAGTTCCCTGTCTCTGATCATTTCAGATCCCTGTCTCTGGTCATTCCAGATCCCTGTCTCTGATCATTCCAGATCTCTGTCTCAGATCATTCCAGACCCTGGTCTCTGATCATTCCAGATCCCTGTCTCTGATCATTCCAGATCCCTGTCTCTGATCATTCCAGATCCCTGTCTCTGATCATTCCAGATCCCTGTCTCTGATCATTCTAGATCTCTTTCTCTGATCATTCCAGATCCCTGTCTCTGATCATTCCAGATCTCTGTCTCTGATCATTCCAGGTCTCTGTCTCAGATCATTCCAGACCCTGGTCTCTCATCATTCCAGATCCCTGTCTCTGATCATTCCAGATCCCTGTCTCTGATCATTCCAGATCTCTGTCTCAGATCATTCCAGACACTTGGCTCTCATCATTCCAGATCCCTGTCTCTGATCATTCCAGTTCCCTGCCTCTGATCATTCCACATCCCTGTCTCTGATCATTCCAGATCCCTGTCTCTGACCATTCTGGATCTCTTTCTCTGATCATTCCAGATCCCTGTCTCTGATCATTCCAGATCTCTGTCTCTGATCATTCCAGATCTCTGTCACTGATCATTCCAGATCCCTTTGTCTCATCATTCCAGATCTCGGTCTCTGATCATTCCAGATCCCTGTCTCTGATCATTCCAGATCCCTGTCTCTGATCATTCCAGATCTCTTTCTCTGATCATTCTAGGTCCCTGTCTCAGATCATTCCAGATCTCTGTCTCTGATCATTCCAGATCTCTGTCACTGATAATTCCAAATCCCTTTCTCTCATCATTCCAGATCTCTGTCTCTGACCATTCCAGATCCCTGTCTCTGATCATTCCAGATCCCTGTCTCTGATCATTCCAGATCTCTTTCTCTGATCATTCTAGATCCCTGTCTCAGATCATTCCAGATCTCTGTCTCTGTTCATTCCAGATCCCTGTCTCTGATCATTTCAGATCCCTGTCCCTGATCATTCCAGATCCCTGTCTCTGATCATTCCAGATTCCTGTCTCTGATCATTCTAGATCTCTTTCTCTGATCATTCCAGATCCCTGTCTCCGATCATTCCAGATCCCTGTCTCTGATCATTTCAGATCCCTGTCTCTGGTCATTCCAGATCCCTGTCTCTGATCATTCCAGTTCTCTGTCTCAGATCATTCCAGACCCTTGTCTCTGATCATTCCAGATCCCTGTCTCTGATCATTCCAGATCCCTGTCTCTGATCATTCCAGATTCCTGTCTCTGATCATTGCAGATCTTTGTCTCTGTTCATTCCAGTTCACTGTCTCTGAGAATTCCAGATCCCTTTCTCTCATCATTCCAGATATCTGTCGCTGATCATTTCAGATCCCTTTCTCTCATCATTCCAGATCTCTGTCTCTGATCATCCCAGATCCCTGGGTTAGGTGGATTGGCCATGCTAAATTTCCCCTTAGTGTCCAAAGATGTGCATGTTAGGTGGATTGGCCATGCTAAATTGCCCCTTAGTGTCCAAAGATGTGCAGGTTAGGGTGGATTGGCCATGCTAAATTTCCCCTTAGTGTCCAAAGATGTGCAGGTTAGGGTGGATTGGCCATGCTAAATTGCCCCTTAGTGTCTGGGGGATTAGCAAGAGTAAAGACATGTGTTTACAGGAATAGGGCCTGGGTGGGATTGTGGTCAGAGCAGACTCGATGGGCAGAATGGCCTCCTTCTGCACTGTAGGGATTCTATGATTCTATTTTACCTGTGACATGGATTGTTTGATAAACATGGGCCAGGAAATTGGGGAACAATCCTGTGTTTTTGTTGAAAGGATCCTTGTCCTGGCTGCAGGAGAGGCGGGAGGGAATGGGGAGCCGGGTTCTAGAACCAGGGCACACAGTCTCAGAATGGGATTGGGCAGTAACAGAGATCAGGATTGGTCAGTAACGGTGATCGGTATTGGTCAGTAAATAATATTCGGATTGATAGAAATGCTGATCGGGATTGGTCAGTAATGGTGATCAGGATTGGTCAGTAATGGATATCGGGATTAGTCAGTGATGTAGATCGGGATTGGTCAGTAACAGAGATGGGGATTAGTCAGTAACAGAGATCAGGATTGTTCAGCAATGGAGATCAGGATGGGTCAGTAATGGTGATCGGGATTGGTCAGTAACATAGATCGGGACTGATCAGTAACAGAGATCAGGATTGGTCAGTATCTGAGATCGTGATTGCTCAGTAAAGGAGATCGGGATTAGTTCATAACAGTGATCGTGATTGGTCAGTAACAGAGATCAGGAATGGTTAATAACGGAGATCGGGATTGGTCAGTATCAGCGATCGGGATTGGTCAGTAACAGAGATCGGGATTGGTCAATAACGGTGATCGGGATTGTTCACGAATAGAGATCAGGATTGGCCAGTAACGGAGATCGGGATTGGTCAGTAATGGAGATCGAGATTGGTCAGTAACAGAGATCAGGTTTGGTCAGTAACAGTGATCGGCATTGGTCAGTAGCGATGATTGGGATTGGTCAGTAGCGATGATGGGGATTGGTCAGTAGCGGTGATTGGGAGTGGTCAGTAATGGTGATCAGGATTGGTCAGTAATGGTGATCGGGATTGGTCAGTAACAGTGATCGAGATTGGGCAGTAACGGTGATTGGGATTGGTCGGTAATGGTGTCCGGATTGGTCAGGAAAGGAGATCGGGATTTGTTAGGGACAGAGATCGGGATTGGTCAATAACAGAGATCGGGATTGGTCAGTAACAATGACCAGGATTGGTCAGTAACAGAGATCGGGATTGGTCAGTAACTGTGATTGGGATTGGTCAGTAACAGTGATCGGGATTGGTCAGTAACAGTGATTGGGATTCGTCAGTAACGGAGATTGGGATTGGTCAGTAACAGAGATCAGGATTGGTCAGTAATGGAGATCGAGATTGTCAGTCACAGCGAGCGGGATTGGTCAGTAACAGTGATCAGGATTGGTCTGTAACAGAGATCGGAATTGGTCAGTAACAGAGATCGGGATAGGTCAATAACGGTGATCGGGATTGGTCAATAAGGGTGATCGGGATTGTTCACTCAGAGAGATCGGGATTGGTCAGTAACTGTGATCGGGATTTGTCAGTAAAGGAGATCAGGTTTGGTCAGTAACAGTGATCGGCATTGGTCAGTAGCGATGATGGGGATTGGTCAGTAACGGTGATCGGGATTGGTCAGTAATGGTGATCGGGATTGGTCAGTAATGGTGATTGGGATCGGTCGGTAACGGTGATCGGCATTGATCAATAATGGAGATTGGGATTGGTCAATAACGGTAATCGGGATTGGTCAGTAAAGGTGATCGGAATTGGTCAGTATCAATGATCAGGTTTGGTCAGTAACCGTGATCGGGATTGGTCAGTAACGGAGATTGGGATTGGTCAGTAACAGAGATCAGATTTGGTCAGTAACAGAGATCAGGATTGGTCAGTAACAGCGATCGGGATTGGTCAGTAACAGAGATCGGGATTGGTCAGTAACAGAGATCAGGATTGGTCAGTAACAGTGATCAGGATTGGTCAGTAAAAGTGATCGGGATTGGTCAATAACGGTAATCGGGATTGGTCAGTAATGGTGATCGGGATTGGTCAGTAAGAGAGATCAGGATTGGTCAGTAATGGAGATCGGGATTGGTCAGTAACGGCGATTGGGATTGGTCAGTAACAGAGATCGGGATTGGTCAGTAACAGAGATGAGGTTTGGTCAGTAACAGAGATCAGGATTGGTCAGTAAAAGTGATCGGGATTGGTCAGTAACAGAGATCAGGTTTGGTCAGTAACAGAGATCAGGATTGGTCAGTAAAAGTGATCGGGATTGGTCAGTAACGGTAATCGGGATTGGTCAGTAATGGTGATCGGGATTGGTCAGTAAGAGAGATCAGGATTGGTCAGTAATGGAGATCGGGTTGGGCAGTAACGGCGATTGGGATTGGTCAGTAACAGAGATCGGGATTGGTCAATAACAGTGATCGGGATTGGTCAGTAACAGAGATTGGGATTGGTCAATAACAGTGATCGGGTATGTCAGTAACAGAGATCGGGATTGGTCAATAACAGTGATCGGGATTGGTCAGTAACAGAGATCGGGATTGGTCAATAACAGTGATCGGGATTGGTCAGTAACAGAGATCGGGATTGGTCAATAACAGTGATCGGGATTGGTCAGTAACAGAGATCGGGATTGGTCAGTAACGGTGATCGGAATTGGTCAGTAACAGAGATCGGGATTGGTCAGTAACGGTGATTGGGATTGGTCAGTAACAGAAATCAGGTTTGGTCAGTAACAGTGATCGGGATTGGTCAGTAACAGTAATCGGGATTGGTCAGTAACGGTGAATGTGATCGGTCGGTAATGGTGTCCGGATTGGTCAGGAACAGAGATCAGGACTGGTCAGTAACGGTGATCGGGATTGGTCAGTAACAATGATCAGGATAGTTCAGTAACTGTGATCGGGATTGGTCAGTAACGGAGATTGGGATTGGTCAATAATGGTAATCGGGATTGGTCAGTAACGGTGATCGGGATTGGTCAGTAATGGTGATCAGGTTTGGTCAGTAACAGAGATCAGGTTTGGTCAGTAACAGAGATCGGGATTGGTCAATAACGGTGATCGGGATTGTTCACTAATAGAGATCGGGATTGGTCAGTAACAGAGATCGGGATTGGTCAGTAACAGTGATCGGCATTGGTCAGTAATGGAGATCAGGATTGGTCAGTAACAGAGATCAGGTTTGGTCAGTAACAGTGATCGGCATTTGTCAGTAGCGGTGATCAGGATTGGTCTGTAACAGTTGTTGGGTGTGGTCAGTCACGCTGATCGGGATTGGTCAGTAATGGTGATCGGGACTGGTCAGTAACACTAATCGGAATTGTTCAGTAACAGAGATCGGGATTGGTCACTAATAGAGATCGGGATTGGTCAGTAACAGAGATCGGGATTGGTCAGTAACAGTTGTTGGGTGTGGTCAGTAACCCTGATCGGGATTGGTCAGTAATGGTGATCGGGACTGGTCAGTAACAGTGATCGGGATTGGTCAGTAACAGTGAACGGGATTGGTCAGTAACAGTGATCGGGATTGGTCAGTAACAATGATCGGGGGAGTGGTCAGTGATGGAGATTGAGATTGGTCAGTAACAGAGATCAGGATTGTTCAGCAATGGAGATCAGGATGGGTCAGTAATGGTGATCGGGATTGGTCAGTAACATAGATCGGGACTGATCAGTAACAGAGATCAGGATTGGTCAGTATCTGAGATCGTGATTGCTCAGTAACGGAGATCGGGATTAGTTCATAATGGTGATCGGGATTGTTCACGAATTGAGATCAGGATTGGCCTGTAACGGAGATCGGGATTGGTCAGTAACAGAGATCAGGTTTGGTCAGTAACAGTGATCGGCATTGGTCAGTAGCGATGATTGGGATTGGTCAGTAGCGATGATGGGGATTGGTCAGTAGCGGTGATTGGGAGTGGTCAGTAATGGTGATCAGGATTGGTCAGTAATGGTGATCGAGATTGGGCAGTAACGGTGATTGGGATTGGTCGGTAACGGTGTCCGGATTGGTCAGGAAAGGAGATCGGGATTTGTTAGGGACAGAGATCGGGATTGGTCAATAACAGAGATCGGGATTGGTCAGTAACAATGATCAGGATTGGTCAGTAACAGAGATCGGGATTGGTCAGTAACTGTGATTGGGATTGGTCAGTAACAGTGATCAGGTTTGGTCAGTAACAGAGATCGGGATTGGTCAGTAACTGTGATTGGGATTGGTCAGTAACAGTGATCGGATTGGTCAGTAACAGTGATTGGTATTCGTCAGTAACGGAGATTGGGATTGGTCAGTAACAGAGATCAGGATTGGTCAGTAACAGAGATCAGGATTGGTCAGTAACAGAGATCAGGATTGGTCAGTAACAGTGATCGGGATTGGTCTGTAACAGTGATCGGAATTGGTCAGTAACAGATCGGGATAGGTCAATAACGGTGATCGGGATTGTTCACTCAGAGAGATCGGAATTGGTCAGTAACTGTGATCGGGATTTGTCAGTAAAGGAGATCAGGTTTGGTCAGTAACAGTGATCGGCATTGGTCAGTAGCGATGATGGGGATTGGTCAGTAACGGTGATCGGGATTGGTCAGTAATGGTGATCGGGATTGGTCAGTAACGGTGATTGGGATCGGTTGGTAACGGTGATCGGGATTGATCAATAATGGAGATTGGGATTGGTCAGTAATGGTGATCGGGATTGGTCAGTAACAATGATCAGGATAGTACAGTTACTGTGATCGGGATTGGTCAGTAACAGAGATCAGGTTTGGTCAGTAACAGAGATCGGGATTGGTCAGTAACCTTGATCGGGATTGGTCAGTAACGGAGATTGGGAGTGGTCAGTAACAGAGATCAGGTTTGGTCAGTAACAGAGATCAGGATTGGTCAGTAACAGCGATCGGGATTGGTCAATAATGGTAATTGGGATTGGTCAGTAATGGAGATCGGGATTGGTCAGTAATGGTGATCGGGATTGGTCAGTAACAGAGATCGGGATTGGTGAGTAACGGAGATTGGGATTGGTCAGTAACAGCGATCGGGATTGGTCAGTAACAGCGATCGGGATTTGTGAGTAACGGAGATTGGGATTGGTCAGTAACAGCGATCGGGATTGGTCAGCAATGGAGATTGGGATTGGTCAGTAACAGAGATCAGGATTGGTCAGTCATGGTGATCGGGATTGGTCAGTAACAGAGATCAGGACTGGTCAGTAACGGTGATCGGGATTGTTCACTAATAGAGATCTGGCTTGGTCAGTAACGGTGATCGGAATTGGTCAGTAACAATGATCAGGTTTGGTCAGTAACAGAGATCGGGATTGGCCAGCAACAGTGATCGGGATTGGTCAGTAACAGAGATCATGTTTGGTCAGTAACAGAGATCAGGATTGGTTAGTAAAAGTGATTGGGTTTGGTCAGTAACGGATATTGGGATTGGTCAATAATGGTAATCGGGATTGGTCAGTAATGGTGATCGGGATTGGTCAGTAATGGAGATCGGGATTGGTCAGTAACGGCGATTGGGATTGGTCAGTCACAGTGATCGGGATTGGTCAGTAACAGAGATCGGGATTGGTCAGTAACCGAGATCAGGTTTGGTCAGTAACAGTGATCGGGATTGGTCAGTAACAGAGATCAGGATTGGTTAATAACGGAGATCGGGATTGGTCAGTATCAGCGATCGGGATTGGTCAGTAACAGAGATCGGGATTGGTCAATAACGGTGATCGGGATTGTTCACGAATAGAGATCAGGATTGGCCAGTAACGGAGATCGGGATTGGTCAGTAACAGAGATCAGGTTTGGTCAGTAACAGTGATCGGCATTGGTCAGTAGCGATGATTGGGATTGGTCAGTAGCGATGATGGGGATTGGTCAGTAGCGGTGATTGGGAGTGGTCAGTAACGGAGACTGGGATTGGTCAGTAACAGAGATCAGGATTGGTCAGTAATGGAGATCGAGATTGTCAGTCACAGCGAGCGGGATTGGTCAGTAACAGTGATCGGGATTGGTCTGTAACAGTGATCGGAATTGGTCAGTAACAGAGATCGGGATAGGTCAATAATGGTGATCGGGATTGGTCAATACGGTGATCGGGATTGTTCACTCAGAGAGATCGGGATTGGTCAGTAACTGTGATCGGGATTTGTCAGTAAAGGAGATCAGGTTTGGTCAGTAACAGTGATCGGCATTGGTCAGTAGCGATGATGGGGATTGGTCAGTAACGGTGATCGGGATTGGTCAGTAATGGTGATCGGGATTGGTCAGTAACGGTGATTGGGATCGGTCGGTAACGGTGATCGGGATTGATCAATAATGGAGATTGGGATTGGTCAGTAATGGTGATCGGGATTGGTCAGTAACAATGATCAGGATAGTACAGTTACTGTGATCGGGATTGGTCAGTAACAGAGATCAGATTTGGTCAGTAACAGTGATCGTGATTGGCCAGTAACCGTGATCGGGAGTGGTCAGTAACGGAGATTGGGATTGGTCAGTAACAGTGATCGGGATTGGTCAATAATGGTAATTGGGATTGGTCAGTAATGGTGATCGGGATTGGTCAGTAATGGTGATCGGGATTGGTCAGTAACAGAGATCGGGATTGGTGAGTAACGGAGATTGGGATTGGTCAGTAACAGCGATCGGGATTGGTCAGTAACAGAGATCGGGATTGGTGAGTAACGGAGATTGGGATTGGTCAGTAAAAGAGATCAGGATTGGTCAGTCATGGTGATCAGGATTGGTCAGTAACAGTGAACAGGATTGGTCAGTAACAGAGATCAGGACTGCTCAGTAACGGTGATCGGGATTGTTCACTAATAGAGATCTGGCTTGGTCAGTAACGGTGACCGGATTGGTCAGTAACAATGATCAGGTTTGGTCAGTAACAGAGATCGGTATTGGTCAGTCATAGCGATCGGAATTGGTCAGTAACAGAGATCGGGATTGGCAGTAACGGTGATCGGAATTGGTCAGTAACAGAGATCGGGATTGGTCAATAACAGTGATCGGGATTGGTCAGTAACAGAGATCAGGTTTGGTCAGTAACAGTGATCGGGATTGGTCAGTAACAGAGATCAGGATTGGTTAATAACGGAGATCGGGATTGGTCAGTATCAGCGATCGGGATTGGTCAGTAACAGAGATCGGGATTGGTCAATAACGGTGATCGGGATTGTTCACGAATAGAGATCAGGATTGGCCAGTAACGGAGATCGGGATTGGTCAGTAATGGAGATCGAGATTGGTCAGTAACAGAGATCAGGTTTGGTCAGTAACAGTGATCGGCATTGGTCAGTAGCGATGATTGGGATTGGTCAGTAGCGATGATGGGGATTGGTCAGTAGCGGTGATTGGGAGTGGTCAGTAATGGTGATCAGGATTGGTCAGTAATGGTGATCAGGATTGGTCAGTAACAGTGAACAGGATTGGTCAGTAACAGAGATCAGGACTGCTCAGTAACGGTGATCGGGATTGTTCACTAATAGAGAACTGGCTTGGTCAGTAACGGTGACCGGATTGGTCAGTAACAATGATCAGGTTTGGTCAGTAACAGAGATCGGGATTGGCCAGCAACAGTGATCGGGATTGGTCAGTAACAGTGATCAGGTTTGGTCAGTAACAGAGATCAGGATTGGTCAGTAAAAGTGATCGGGATTGGTCAGTAACGGGGATTGGGATTAGTCAATAACGGTAATCGGGATTGGTCAGTAATGGAGATCGGGATTGGTCAGTAACGGCGATTGGGATTGGTCAGTCACAGTGATCGGTATTGGTCAGTAACAGAGATCGGGATTGGTCAGTCATAGCGATCGGAATTGGTCAGTAACAGAGATCGGGATTGGTCAGTAACGGTGATCGGAATTGGTCAGTAACAGAGATCGGGATTGGTCAATAACAGTGATCGGGATTGGTCAGTAACAGAGATCAGGTTTGGTCAGTGACAGAGATCGGGATTGGTCAATAACGGTGATCGGGATTGTTCACGAATAGAGATCAGGATTGGCCAGTAACAGAGATCGGGATTGGTCAGTAATGGAGATCGAGATTGGTCAGTAACAGAGATCAGGTTTGGTCAGTAACAGTGATCGGCATTGGTCAGTAGCGATGATTGGGATTGGGCAGTAGCGATGATGGTGATTGGTCAGTAGCGGTGATCGGGATTGGTCAGTAACAGGGATCGGGATTGGTCAGTAACAGTGATCAGGATTGGTCAGTAACAGAGATCATGATTGGTCAATAACGGTGATCGGGATTGGTCAATAACGGTGATCGGGATTGTTCACTAATAGAGATCGGGTTTGGTCAGTAACGGAGATCAGGATTGGTCAGTAACAGTGATCGGGATTTGTCAGTAACAGTGATTGGGAGTGGTCAGTAATGCTAATCGGGATTGGTCAGTAATGGTGATCGGGATTGGTCAGTAACAGTGATCGGGATTGGTCAGTAACGGGGATTGGGATTGGTCAGTAATGGAGATTGGGATTTGTCAGTCACAGAGATCAGGATTAGTCAGTAATGGTGATCGGGATTGGTCAGTAACAGGGATCGGAATTGGTCAGTAATGGTGATCGGGATTGGTCAGTAATGGTGATCGGGATTGGTCAGTAACAGGGATCGGGATTGGTCACTAACAGTGATCGGGATTCATCAGTAACAGAGATCGGGATTGGTCAGTAACAGTGATCGGGATTGGTCAGCAATGGAGATCAGGATTGGTCAGTAATGGAGATCGGGATTGGCCAGTAACAGTGATCGGGATTGGTCAGTAACAGTGATCGGGATTGATCAGTAACAGTGATCGGGATTGGTCAGTAACAGTGATCGGGATTGATCAGTAACTGTGATTGGGATTGGTCAGCAACAGAGATTGGGATTGGTCAATAACGGAGATCGGGATTGGTCAGTAACAGTGATCAGGTTTGGTCAGTAACAGAGATCATGATTGGTCAATAACGGTGATCGGGATTGGCCAATAACGGTGATCAGGATTGTTCACTAATAGAGATCGGGTTTGGTCAGTAACGGAGATCAGGATTGGTCAGTAACAGTGATCGGGATTTGTCAGTAACAGTGATTGGGAGTGGTCAGTAACGCTGATCGGGATTGGTCAGTAATGGTGATCGGGATTGGTCGGTAACTGTGTCCGGATTGGTCAGGAACAGAGATTGGGATTTGTTAGGAACAGAGATCGGGATTGGTCAGTCACAGAGATTGGAATTGGTCAATAACGGGAATCGGGATTGGTCAGTAACAGTGATTGCGATTGGTCAGTAACGGAGATCAGGATTGGTCAGTACCGGAGATCAGGATTGGTTAGTAACATCGTTTGGGATTGGTCAGTTCAGTGATCCGGATTGGTCAGTAACAGTGTTCGGGATTGGTCAGTTCCGTGATTGGGATTGGTGAGTAACGGGGATCCGGATTGGTCAGTAACAGTGTTCGGGATTGGTCAGTAACGGGGATCCGGATTGGTCAGTAAGTGTTTGGGATTGGTGAGTAATGGGGATCCGGATTTGTCAGTAACAGTGTTTGGGATTGGTCAGTTCAGTTATTGGGATTGGTCAATAACAGTGATCGGGATTGGTCAGTAATGGACTTCGGGACTGGTCAGTAATGGTGATCGGGATTGGTCAGTAACCGTGTTTGGGATTGGTCAGTTCAGTGATTGGGATTGGTCAATAACAGTGATCGGGATTGGTCAGTAATGGACTTCGGGACTGGTCAGTAATGGTGATCGGGATTGGTCAGTAGCCGTCTTTGGGATTGGTCAGTTCAGTGATTGGGATTGGTCAATAACAGTGATCGGGATTGGTCAGTAATGGATTTCGGGACTGGTCAGAAATGGTGATCGGGATTGGTCAGTAATGGAGATAAGGATTGGTCAGTAACGGAGATTGGGATTGGTCAGTAACAGTGATCGGGATTGGTCAGTAACAGTGATCAGGATTGGTCAGTAACGGAGATTGGGATTGGTCTGTAACAGTGATCGTGATTGGTCAATAACAGTGATCGGGATTGGTCAGTAATGGACTTCGGGACTGGTCAGTAATGGTGATCGGGATTGGTCAGAAATGGAGATCAGGATTGGTCAGTAATGGTCATTTGGATTGGTCAGTAACTGTGATCGGGATTGGTCAGTAACAGAGATCGGGATGGGTCAGTAACAGAGATCGGGATTGGTCAGTAACTGTGATCGGGGTTGGTCTGTAATGGAGATCGGGATTGGTCAGTAACTGAGATCGGGATTGGTCAGTAACAGAGATCGGGATTGGTCAGTAACTGTGATTGGGATTGGTCAGTAATGGAGATCAGGATTGGTCAGTAACAGAGATCAGGTTTGGTCAGTAACGGTGAACGGGATTGGTCAGTAATGGAGATCGGGATTGGTCAGTAACGGAGATTGCGATTGGTCAGTAACAGAGATCAGGATTGGTCAGTAACGGAGATTGGGATTGGTCAGTAACAGTGATCGGGATTGGTCAGTAACAGTGATCGGGATTGGTCAGTAACAGAAATCAGGATTGGTCAGTAACAGAGATTGAGATTGGCCAGTAACAGAGATCAGGTTTGGTCAGTAACAGTGATCGGGATTGGTCAGTAACGGTGAACGGGATTGGTCAGTAATGGAGATCGGGATTGGTCAGTAACGGAGATCGTGATTGGTCAGTAGCAGAGATCAGGATTGGTCAGTAACAGAGATCAGGATTGGCCAGAAACAGTGATTGGGATTGGTCAGTAAAAGTGGTCGGGATTGTTCACTAATAGAGATCGGGATTGGTTAGTAACGGAGATCGGGATTGCTTAGTAACAGTGATCGTGTTTGGTCAGTAATGGAGATCAGGATTGGTCAGGAACAGAGATCAGGTTTGGTCAGTAACAGAGATCAGGATTGGTCAGTAACGGAGATTGTGATTGGTCAGTAACGGAGATCAGGATTGGCCAGTAACAGTGATCGGGATTGGTCAGTTGCAGAGATCAGGATTGGTCAGTAACAAAGTTTGGGATTGGTCAATAACGGAGATCGGGATTGGTCAGTAACAGCGATCAGGATTGGTCAGTAACAGAGATCGGGATTGGTTTGTAACAGTGATTGGGAGTGGGCAGTAACGGTGATCGGGATTGGTCAGTAACAGTGATCGGGATTGGTCAGTAACGGTGATCGGGATTGGTCGGTAACTGTGTCCGGATTGGTCAATAACGGTAATCGGGATTGGTCAGTAATGGTGATCGGGATTGGTCAGTAACAGGGATCGGGAATGGTCAGTAACAGATGATTGGGATTGGTCAGTAACAGTGATCAGGATTGGTCAGTACCAGATGATCAGGATTGGTCAATAACGGTGATTGGGATTGTTCACTCATAGAGATCTGTATTGGTCAGTAACGGAGATCGGGATTGGTCAGTAACAGTGATCGGGATTGGTCAGTAATGGAGATCGGGATTGGTCAGTAACAGAGATCAGGTTTGGTCAGTAACAGTGATCGGGATTGGTCAGTAGCAGAGATCAGGATTGGTCAGTAACTGTGATCAGGATTGGTCAGTAACAGACATCAGGATTGGTCAGTAACAGAGATCGGGATTGGTCAGTAACTGTGATCGGGATTGGTCAGTAACTGTGATCGGGATTGGTCAGTAACAGAGATCGGGATTGGTCAGTAACTGTGATTGGGACTGGTCAGTAACAGAGGTCGGGATTGGCCAGGAAAAGAGATCGGGATTGGTCAGTAATGGATTTCGGGACTGGTCAGAAATGGTGATCGGGATTGGTCAGTAATGGATTTCGGGACTGGTCAGAAATGGTGATCGGGATTGGTCAGTAATGGAGATAAGGATTGGTCAGTAACGGAGATTGGGATTGGTCTGTAACAGTGATCGTGATTGGTCAATAACAGTGATCGGGATTGGTCAGTAATGGATTTCGGGACTGGTCAGAAATGGTGATCGGGATTGGTCAGTAATGGAGATAAGGATTGGTCAGTAACGGAGATTGGGATTGGTCAGTAACAGTGATCGGGATTGGTCAGTAACAGTGATCAGGATTGGTCAGTAACGGAGATTGGGATTGGTCTGTAACAGTGATCGTGATTGGTCAATAACAGTGATCGGGATTGGTCAGTAATGGACTTCGGGACTGGTCAGTAATGGTGATCGGGATTGGTCAGAAATGGAGATCAGGATTGGTCAGTAATGGTCATTTGGATTGGTCAGTAACTGTGATCGGGATTGGTCAGTAGCAGAGATCGGGATTGGTCAGTAACAGAGATCGGGATTGGTCAGTAACTGTGATCGGGGTTGGTCAGTAATGGAGATCGGGATTGGTCAGTAACTGAGATCGGGATTGGTCAGTAACAGAGATCGGGATTGGTCAGTAACTGTGATCGGGATTGGTCAGTAATGGAGATCAGGATTGGTCAGTAACAGAGATCAGGTTTGGTCAGTAACGGTGAACGGGATTGGTCAGTAATGGAGATCGGGATTGGTCAGTAACGGAGATTGCGATTGGTCAGTAACAGAGATCAGGATTGGTCAGTAATGGAGATTGGGATTGGTCAGTAACAGTGATCGGGATTGGTCAGTAACAGTGATCGGGATTGGTCAGTAACAGAAATCAGGATTGGTCAGTAACAGAGATTGAGATTGGCCAGTAACAGAGATCAGGTTTGGTCAGTAACAGTGATCGGGATTGGTCAGTAACGGTGAACGGGATTGGTCAGTAATGGAGATCGGGATTGGTCAGTAACGGAGATCGTGATTGGTCAGTAGCAGAGATCAGGATTGGTCAGTAACAGAGATCAGGATTGGCCAGAAACAGTGATTGGGATTGGTCAGTAAAAGTGGTCGGGATTGTTCACTAATAGAGATCGGGATTGGTTAGTAACGGAGATCGGGATTGCTTAGTAACAGTGATCGTGTTTGGTCAGTAATGGAGATCAGGATTGGTCAGTAACAGAGATCAGGTTTGGTCAGTAACAGAGATCAGGATTGGTCAGTAACGGAGATTGTGATTGGTCAGTAACGGAGATCAGGATTGGCCAGTAACAGTGATCGGGATTGGTCAGTTGCAGAGATCAGGATTGGTCAGTAACAAAGTTTGGGATTGGTCAATAACGGAGATCGGGATTGGTCAGTAACAGCGATCAGGATTGGTCAGTAACAGAGATCGGGATTGGTTTGTAACAGTGATTGGGAGTGGGCAGTAACGGTGATCGGGATTGGTCAGTAACAGTGATCGGGATTGGTCAGTAACGGTGATCGGGATTGGTCGGTAACTGTGTCCGGATTGGTCAATAACGGTAATCGGGATTGGTCAGTAATGGTGATCGGGATTGGTCAGTAACAGGGATCGGGAATGGTCAGTAACAGATGATTGGGATTGGTCAGTAACAGTGATCAGGATTGGTCAGTACCAGATGATCGGGATTGGTCAATAACGGTGATTGGGATTGTTCACTCATAGAGATCTGTATTGGTCAGTAACGGAGATCGGGATTGGTCAGTAACAGTGATCGGGATTGGTCAGTAATGGAGATCGGGATTGGTCAGTAACAGAGATCAGGTTTGGTCAGTAACAGTGATCGGGATTGGTCAGTAGCAGAGATCAGGATTGGTCAGTAACTGTGATCAGGATTGGTCAGTAACAGACATCAGGATTGGTCAGTAACAGAGATCGGGATTGGTCAGTAACTGTGATCGGGATTGGTCAGTAACTGTGATCGGGATTGGTCAGTAACAGAGATCGGGATTGGTCAGTAACTGTGATTGGGACTGGTCAGTAACAGAGGTCGGGATTGGCCAGTAAAAGAGATCGGGATTGGTCAGTAATGGTGAACGGGATTGGTCAGTAGCCGAGATCAGGATTGGTCAGTAACGGAGATCAGGATTGGTCAGAAACAGAGATCGGGTTTGGTCAGGAACAGAGATCGGGATTGGTCAGTAACTGTGATCGGGATTGGTCAGTAACTGTGATCGGGATTGGTCAGTAACAGAGATCGGGATTGGTCAGTAACTGTGATTGGGACTGGTCAGTAACAGAGGTCGGGATTGGCCAGTAACTGTGATCGGGATTGGTCAGTAATGGAGATCGGGATTGGTCAGTAACAGAGATCAGGTTTGGTCAGTAACAGTGATCGGGATTGGTCAGTAGCAGAGATCAGGATTGGTCAGTAACTGTGATCAGGATTGGTCAGTAACAGACATCAGGATTGGTCAGTAACAGAGATCGGGATTGGTCAGTAACTGTGATCGGGATTGGTCAGTAACTGTGATCGGGATTGGTCAGTAACAGAGATCGGGATTGGTCAGTAACTGTGATTGGGACTGGTCAGTAACAGAGGTCGGGATTGGCCAGTAAAAGAGATCGGGATTGGTCAGTAATAGTGAACGGGATTGGTCAGTAGCCGAGATCAGGATTGGTCAGTAACGGAGATCAGGATTGGTCAGTAACAGAGATCGGGTTTGGTCAGTAACAGAGATCGGGATTGGTCAGTAATGGTGAACGGAATAGATCACTAATGGAGATTGGGAGTGGTCAGTAACAGAGATCGGGATTGGTCAGTAACGGAGATCGGGATTGGTCAGCAACAGAGATTGGGATTGGTCAATAACGGAGATCGGGATTGGTCAGTTCAGTGATCGGGATTGGTCAGTAACGGGGATCTGGATTGGTCAGTAACAGTGTTCGGGATTGGTCAGTAACGGGGAATCGGATTGGTCAGTAACAGTGTTTGGGATTGGTCAGTAACGGGGATCCGGATTCGTCAGTAACAGTTTTTGGGATTGGTCAGTTCAGTTATTGGGATTGGTCAATAACAGTGATCGGGATTGGTCAGTAATGGACTTCGGGACTGGTCAGTAATGGTGATCGGGATTGGTCAGTAACCGTGTTTGGGATTGGTCAGTTCAGTGATTGGGATTGGTCAATAACAGTGATCGGGATTGGTCAGTAATGGACTTCAGGACTGGTCAGTAATGGTGATCGGGATTGGTCAGGAAGGGAGATCAGGATTGGTCAGTAACGGAGATTGGGATTGGTCAGTAACAGTGATCGGGATTGGTCAGTAACAGTGATCGGGATTGGTCAGTAACGGAGATTGGGATTGGTCAGTAACAGTGATCGTGATTGGTCAATAACAGTGATCGGGATTGGTCAGTAACAGAGATCAGGTTTGGTCAGTAACAGTGATCGGGATTGGTCAGTAGCAGAGATCAGGATTGGTCAGTAACTGTGATCAGGATTGGTCAGTAACAGACATCAGGATTGGTCAGTAACAGAGATCGGGATTGGTCAGTAACTGTGATCGGGATTGGTCAGTAACTGTGATCGGGATTGGTCAGTAACAGAGATCGGGATTGGTCAGTAACTGTGATTGGGACTGGTCAGTAACAGAGGTCGGGATTGGCCAGTAAAAGAGATCGGGATTGGTCAGTAATGGTGAACGGGATTGGTCAGTAGCCGAGATCAGGATTGGTCAGTAACGGAGATCAGGATTGGTCAGAAACAGAGATCGGGTTTGGTCAGGAACAGAGATCGGGATTGGTCAGTAACTGTGATCGGGATTGGTCAGTAACTGTGATCGGGATTGGTCAGTAACAGAGATCGGGATTGGTCAGTAACTGTGATTGGGACTGGTCAGTAACAGAGGTCGGGATTGGCCAGTAACTGTGATCGGGATTGGTCAGTAATGGAGATCGGGATTGGTCAGTAACAGAGATCAGGTTTGGTCAGTAACAGTGATCGGGATTGGTCAGTAGCAGAGATCAGGATTGGTCAGTAACTGTGATCAGGATTGGTCAGTAACAGACATCAGGATTGGTCAGTAACAGAGATCGGGATTGGTCAGTAACTGTGATCGGGATTGGTCAGTAACTGTGATCGGGATTGGTCAGTAACAGAGATCGGGATTGGTCAGTAACTGTGATTGGGACTGGTCAGTAACAGAGTTCGGGATTGGCCAGTAAAAGAGATCGGGATTGGTCAGTAATAGTGAACGGGATTGGTCAGTAGCCGAGATCAGGATTGGTCAGTAACGGAGATCAGGATTGGTCAGTAACAGAGATCGGGTTTGGTCAGTAACAGAGATCGGGATTGGTCAGTAATGGTGAACGGAATAGATCACTAATGGAGATTGGGAGTGGTCAGTAACAGAGATCGGGATTGGTCAGTAACGGAGATCGGGATTGGTCAGCAACAGAGATTGGGATTGGTCAATAACGGAGATCGGGATTGGTCAGTTCAGTGATCGGGATTGGTCAGTAACGGGGATCTGGATTGGTCAGTAACAGTGTTCGGGATTGGTCAGTAACGGGGAATCGGATTGGTCAGTAACAGTGTTTGGGATTGGTCAGTAACGGGGATCCGGATTCGTCAGTAACAGTGTTTGGGATTGGTCAGTTCAGTTATTGGGATTGGTCAATAACAGTGATCGGGATTGGTCAGTAATGGACTTCGGGACTGGTCAGTAATGGTGATCGGGATTGGTCAGTAACCGTGTTTGGGATTGGTCAGTTCAGTGATTGGGATTGGTCAATAACAGTGATCGGGATTGGTCAGTAATGGACTTCAGGACTGGTCAGTAATGGTGATCGGGATTGGTCAGGAAGGGAGATCAGGATTGGTCAGTAACGGAGATTGGGATTGGTCAGTAACAGTGATCGGGATTGGTCAGTAACAGTGATCGGGATTGGTCAGTAACGGAGATTGGGATTGGTCAGTAACAGTGATCGTGATTGGTCAATAACAGTGATCGGGATTGGTCAGTAATGGACTTCGGGACTGGTCAGTAATGGTGATCGGGAATGGTCAGTAATGGAGATCAGGATTGGTCAGTAATGGTGATTTGGATTGGTCAGTAACTGTGATCGGGATTGGTCAGTAACTGTGATCGGGATTGGTCAGTAATGGAGATCGGGATTGGTCAGTAACTGTGATCGGGATTGGTCAGTAACAGAGATCGGTATTGGTCAGTAACTGTGATCGGGATTGGTCAGCAATGGAGATCAGGTTTGGTCAGTAACAGAGATCGGGATTGGTCAGTAACTGTGATCGGGACTGGTCAGCAATGGAGATCAGGTTTGGTCAGTAACAGAGATCAGGTTTGGTCAGTAACAGAGATCAGGATTGGCCAGTAACAGTGATTGGGATTGGTCAGTAACGGAGATTGGGATTGGTCAGTAACGGAGATCAGGATTGGCCAGTAACAGTGATCGGGATTGGTCAGTAACAAAGTTTGGGATTGGTCAATAACGGAGATCGGGATTGGTCAGTAACAGCGATCAGGATTGGTCAGTAACTGTGATCGGGATTGGTCAGTAACAGAGATCAGGATTGGTCAGTAACGGTGATCAGGATTGGTCTGTAACATTGATTGGGATTGATCAATAACAGAGATCGGAATTGTTCAGTAACAGAGATCTGAATTGGTCAATAACAGAGATCGGAATTGGTCAGTAACGGTGATCGGGATTGGTCAATAACGGTGATTGGGATTGTTCACTCATAGAGATCTGGATTGGTCAGTAACGGAGATCGGGATTGGTCAGTAACAGAGATCGGGATAGTTCAGTAACAGTGATCGGGCTTGGTCTGTAACGGAGATTGGGATTGGTCAGTAGCAGAGATCAGGGTTGGTCAGTAACAGTGATCGGGATTGGTCAGTAACTGAGATCGGAATTGGTCAGTAACTGTGATCGGGATCGGCCAGTAATGGAGATCGGGATTGGTTAGTAACGGAGATCGGGATTGCTTAGTAACAGTGATCGTGTTTGGTCAGTAATGGAGATCAGGATTGGTCAGTAACAGAGATCAGGTTTGGTCAGTAACAGAGATCAGGATTGGTCAGTAACGGAGATTGTGATTGGTCAGTAACGGAGATCAGGATTGGCCAGTAACAATGATCGGGATTGGTCAGTTGCAGAGATCAGGATTGGTCAGTAACGGAGATTGTGATTGGTCAGTAACGGAGATCAGGATTGGCCAGTAACAGTGATCGGGATTGGTCAGTTGCAGAGATCAGGATTGGTCAGTAACAAAGTTTGGGATTGGTCAATAACGGAGATCGGGATTGGTCAGTAACAGCGATCAGGATTGGTCAGTAACAGAGATCGGGATTGGTTTGTAACAGTGATTGGGAGTGGGCAGTAACGGTGATCAGGATTGGTCAGTAACAGTGATCGGGATTGGTCAGTAACGGTGATCGGGATTGGTCGATAACTGTGTCCGGATTGGTCAATAACGGTAATCGGGATTGGTCAGTAATGGTGATCGGGATTGGTCAGTAACAGGGATCGGGAATGGTCAGCAACAGATGATTGGGATTGGTCAGTAACAGTGATCAGGATTGGTCAGTACCAGATGATCGGGATTGGTCAATAACGGTGATTGGGATTGTTCACTCATTGAGATCTGTATTGGTCAGTAACGGAGATCGGGATTGGTCAGTAACAGTGATCGGGCTTGGTCAGTAACTGAGATCGGGATTGGTCAGTAACTGTGATCGGGATTGGTCAGTAATGGAGATCGGGATTGGTCAGTAACAGAGATCAGGTTTGGTCAGTAACAGTGATCGGGATTGGTCAGTAGCAGAGATCAGGATTGGTCAGTAACTGTGATCAGGATTGGTCAGTAACAGACATCAGGATTGGTCAGTAACAGAGATCGGGATTGGTCAGTAACTGTGATCGGGATTGGTCAGTAACTGTGATCGGGATTGGTCAGTAACAGAGATCGGGATTGGTCAGTAACTGTGATTGGGACTGGTCAGTAACAGAGGTCGGGATTGGCCAGTAAAAGAGATCGGGATTGGTCAGTAATAGTGAACGGGATTGGTCAGTAGCCGAGATCAGGATTGGTCAGTAACGGAGATCAGGATTGGTCAGAAACAGAGATCGGGTTTGGTCAGTAACAGAGATCGGGATTGGTCAGTAATGGTGAACGGAATAGATCACTAATGGAGATTGGGAGTGGTCAGTAACAGAGATCGGGATTGGTCAGTAACGGAGATCGGGATTGGTCAGCAACAGAGATTGGGATTGGTCAATAACGGAGATCGGGATTGGTCAGTTCAGTGATCGGGATTGGTCAGTAACGGGGATCTGGATTGGTCAGTAACAGTGTTCGGGATTGGTCAGTAACGGGGAATCGGATTGGTCAGTAACAGTGTTTGGGATTGGTCAGTAACGGGGATCCGGATTCGTCAGTAACAGTTTTTGGGATTGGTCAGTTCAGTTATTGGGATTGGTCAATAACAGTGATCGGGATTGGTCAGTAATGGACTTCGGGACTGGTCAGTAATGGTGATCGGGATTGGTCAGTAACCGTGTTTGGGATTGGTCAGTTCAGTGATTGGGATTGGTCAATAACAGTGATCGGGATTGGTCAGTAATGGACTTCAGGACTGGTCAGTAATGGTGATCGGGATTGGTCAGGAAGGGAGATCAGGATTGGTCAGTAACGGAGATTGGGATTGGTCAGTAACAGTGATCGGGATTGGTCAGTAACAGTGATCGGGATTGGTCAGTAACGGAGATTGGGATTGGTCAGTAACAGTGATCGTGATTGGTCAATAACAGTGATCGGGATTGGTCAGTAATGGACTTCGGGACTGGTCAGTAATGGTGATCGGGATTGGTCAGTAATGGAGATCAGGATTGGTCAGTAATGGTGATTTGGATTGGTCAGTAACTGTGATCGGGATTGGTCAGTAACTGTGATCGGGATTGGTCAGTAATGGAGATCGGGATTGGTCAGTAACTGTGATCGGGATTGGTCAGTAACAGAGATCGGTATTGGTCAGTAACTGTGATCGGGATTGGTCAGCAATGGAGATCAGGTTTGGTCAGTAACAGAGATCGGGATTGGTCAGTAACTGTGATCGGGACTGGTCAGCAATGGAGATCAGGTTTGGTCAGTAACAGAGATCAGGTTTGGTCAGTAACAGAGATCAGGATTGGCCAGTAACAGTGATTGGGATTGGTCAGTAACGGAGATTGGGATTGGTCAGTAACGGAGATCAGGATTGGCCAGTAACAGTGATCGGGATTGGTCAGTAACAAAGTTTGGGATTGGTCAATAACGGAGATCGGGATTGGTCAGTAACAGCGATCAGGATTGGTCAGTAACTGTGATCGTGATTGGTCAGTAACAGAGATCAGGATTGGTCAGTAACGGTGATCAGGATTGGTCTGTAACATTGATTGGGATTGATCAATAACAGAGATCAGAATTGTTCAGTAACAGAGATCTGAATTGGTCAATAACAGAGATCGGAATTGGTCAGTAACGGTGATCGGAATTGGTCAGTAACGGTGATCGGGATTGGTCCATAACGGTGATTGGGATTGTTCACTCATAGAGATCTGGATTGGTCAGTAACGGAGATCGGGATTGGTCAGTAACGGAGATTGGGATTGGTCAGTAGCAGAGATCAGGGTTGGTCAGTAACAGTGATCGGGATTGGTCAGTAACGGAGATCGGGGTAGTTCAGTAACAGTGATCGGGCTTGGTCTGTAACGGAGATTGGGATTGGTCAGTAGCAGAGATCAGGGTTGGTCAGTAACAGTGATCGGGATTGGTCAGTAACTGAGATCGGAATTGGTCAGTAACTGTGATCGGGATCGGCCAGTAATGGAGATCGGGATTGGTTAGTAACGGAGATCGGGATTGCTTAGTAACAGTGATCGTGTTTGGTCAGTAATGGAGATCAGGATTGGTCAGTAACAGAGATCAGGTTTGGTCAGTAACAGAGATCAGGATTGGTCAGTAACGGAGATTGTGATTGGTCAGTAACGGAGATCAGGATTGGCCAGTAACAATGATCGGGATTGGTCAGTTGCAGAGATCAGGATTGGTCAGTAACGGAGATTGTGATTGGTCAGTAACGGAGATCAGGATTGGCCAGTAACAGTGATCGGGATTGGTCAGTTGCAGAGATCAGGATTGGTCAGTAACAAAGTTTGGGATTGGTCAATAACGGAGATCGGGATTGGTCAGTAACAGCGATCAGGATTGGTCAGTAACAGAGATCGGGATTGGTTTGTAACAGTGATTGGGAGTGGGCAGTAACGGTGATCAGGATTGGTCAGTAACAGTGATCGGGATTGGTCAGTAACGGTGATCGGGATTGGTCGGTAACTGTGTCCGGATTGGTCAATAACGGTAATCGGGATTGGTCAGTAATGGTGATCGGGATTGGTCAGTAACAGGGATCGGGAATGGTCAGCAACAGATGATTGGGATTGGTCAGTAACAGTGATCAGGATTGGTCAGTACCAGATGATCGGGATTGGTCAATAACGGTGATTGGGATTGTTCACTCATTGAGATCTGTATTGGTCAGTAACGGAGATCGGGATTGGTCAGTAACAGTGATCGGGCTTGGTCAGTAACTGAGATCGGGATTGGTCAGTAACTGTGATCGGGATTGGTCAGTAATGGAGATCGGGATTGGTCAGTAACAGAGATCAGGTTTGGTCAGTAACAGTGATCGGGATTGGTCAGTAGCAGAGATCAGGATTGGTCAGTAACTGTGATCAGGATTGGTCAGTAACAGACATCAGGATTGGTCAGTAACAGAGATCGGGATTGGTCAGTAACTGTGATCGGGATTGGTCAGTAACTGTGATCGGGATTGGTCAGTAACAGAGATCGGGATTGGTCAGTAACTGTGATTGGGACTGGTCAGTAACAGAGGTCGGGATTGGCCAGTAAAAGAGATCGGGATTGGTCAGTAATAGTGAACGGGATTGGTCAGTAGCCGAGATCAGGATTGGTCAGTAACGGAGATCAGGATTGGTCAGTAACAGAGATCGGGTTTGGTCAGTAACAGAGATCGGGATTGGTCAGTAATGGTGAACGGAATAGATCACTAATGGAGATTGGGAGTGGTCAGTAACAGAGATCGGGATTGGTCAGTAACGGAGATCGGGATTGGTCAGCAACAGAGATTGGGATTGGTCAATAACGGAGATCGGGATTGGTCAGTTCAGTGATCGGGATTGGTCAGTAACGGGGATCTGGATTGGTCAGTAACAGTGTTCGGGATTGGTCAGTAACGGGGAATCGGATTGGTCAGTAACAGTGTTTGGGATTGGTCAGTAACGGGGATCCGGATTCGTCAGTAACAGTTTTTGGGATTGGTCAGTTCAGTTATTGGGATTGGTCAATAACAGTGATCGGGATTGGTCAGTAATGGACTTCGGGACTGGTCAGTAATGGTGATCGGGATTGGTCAGTAACCGTGTTTGGGATTGGTCAGTTCAGTGATTGGGATTGGTCAATAACAGTGATCGGGATTGGTCAGTAATGGACTTCAGGACTGGTCAGTAATGGTGATCGGGATTGGTCAGGAAGGGAGATCAGGATTGGTCAGTAACGGAGATTGGGATTGGTCAGTAACAGTGATCGGGATTGGTCAGTAACAGTGATCGGGATTGGTCAGTAACGGAGATTGGGATTGGTCAGTAACAGTGATCGTGATTGGTCAATAACAGTGATCGGGATTGGTCAGTAATGGACTTCGGGACTGGTCAGTAATGGTGATCGGGATTGGTCAGTAATGGAGATCAGGATTGGTCAGTAATGGTGATTTGGATTGGTCAGTAACTGTGATCGGGATTGGTCAGTAACTGTGATCGGGATTGGTCAGTAATGGAGATCGGGATTGGTCAGTAACTGTGATCGGGATTGGTCAGTAACAGAGATCGGTATTGGTCAGTAACTGTGATCGGGATTGGTCAGCAATGGAGATCAGGTTTGGTCAGTAACAGAGATCGGGATTGGTCAGTAACTGTGATCGGGACTGGTCAGCAATGGAGATCAGGTTTGGTCAGTAACAGAGATCAGGTTTGGTCAGTAACAGAGATCAGGATTGGCCAGTAACAGTGATTGGGATTGGTCAGTAACGGAGATTGGGATTGGTCAGTAACGGAGATCAGGATTGGCCAGTAACAGTGATCGGGATTGGTCAGTAACAAAGTTTGGGATTGGTCAATAACGGAGATCGGGATTGGTCAGTAACAGCGATCAGGATTGGTCAGTAACTGTGATCGTGATTGGTCAGTAACAGAGATCAGGATTGGTCAGTAACGGTGATCAGGATTGGTCTGTAACATTGATTGGGATTGATCAATAACAGAGATCAGAATTGTTCAGTAACAGAGATCTGAATTGGTCAATAACAGAGATCGGAATTGGTCAGTAACGGTGATCGGAATTGGTCAGTAACGGTGATCGGGATTGGTCCATAACGGTGATTGGGATTGTTCACTCATAGAGATCTGGATTGGTCAGTAACGGAGATCGGGATTGGTCAGTAACGGAGATTGGGATTGGTCAGTAGCAGAGATCAGGGTTGGTCAGTAACAGTGATCGGGATTGGTCAGTAACTGAGATCGGAATTGGTCAGTAACTGTGATCGGGATCGGCCAGTAATGGAGATCGGGATTGGTCAGTAACAGAGATCAGGTTTGGTCAGTAACAGTGATCGGGATTGGTCAGTAACGGAGATTGGGATTGGTCAGTAGCAGAGATCATGATTGGTCAGTAACTGTGATCCGGATTGGTCAGTAACAGAGATCGGGATTGCTCAGTAACTGGGATCGGGATTGGTCAGTAATGGAGATCGGGATTGGTCAGTAACTGTGATCGGGATTGGTCAGTAACAGAGATCGGGATTCGTCAGTAACTGTGATCGGGATTGGTCAGTAACGGTGAACGGGATTGGTCAGTAACAGAGATCGGGATTGGTCAGTAACAGTGATCGGGATTGTTCAGTAATGGAGATCAGGATTGGTCAGTAATGGAGATCGGGATTGGCCAGTAACAGAGATCAGGTTTGGTCAGTAACAGTGATCGGGATTGGTCAGTAACGGTGAACGGGATTGGTCAGTAACAGAGATCGGGATTGGTCAGTAACAGTGATCGGGATTGGTCAGTAATGGAGATCAGGATTGGTCAGTAATGGAGATCGGGATTGGCCAGTAACAGTGATCGGGATTGGTCAGTAACAGTGATCGGGATTGATCAGTAACTGTGATTGGGATTGGTCAGCAACAGAGATTGGGATTGGTCAATAACGGAGATCGGGATTGGTCAGTAACAGTGATCAGGATTGGTCAGTAACAGAGATCATGATTGGTCAATAACGGTGATCGGGATTGGCCAATAACGGTGATCAGAATTGTTCACTAATAGAGATCGCGTTTGGTCAGTAACGGAGATCAGGATTGGTCAGTAACAGTGATCGGGATTTGTCAGTAACAGTGATTGGGAGTGGTCAGTAACGCTGATCGGGATTGGTCAGTAATGGTGATCGGGATTGGTCGGTAACTGTGTCCGGATTGGTCAGGAACAGAGATTGGGATTTGTTAGGAACAGAGATCGGGATTGGTCAGTCACAGAGATTGGAATTGGTCAATAACGAGAATCGGGATTGGTCAGTAACAGTGATCGCGATTGGTCAGTAACGGAGATCAGGATTGGTCAGTAATGTATATCAGGATTGGTTAGTAACATCGTTCGGGATTGGTCAGTTCAGTGATCCGGATTGGTCGGTAACAGTGTTCAGGATTGGTCAGTTCCGTGATTGGGATTGGTGAGTAACGGGGATCCGGATTGGTCAGTAACAGTGTTCGGGATTGGTCAGTAACGGGGATCCGGATTGGTCAGTAAGTGTTTGGGATTGGTGAGTAATGGGGATCCGGATTTGTCAGTAACAGTGTTTGGGATTGGTCAGTTCAGTTATTGGGATTGGTCAATAACAGTGATCGGGATTGGTCAGTAATGGACTTCGGGACTGGTCAGTAATGGTGATCGGGATTGGTCAGTAACCGTGTTTGGGATTGGTCAGTTCAGTGATTGGGATTGGTCAATAACAGTGATCGGGATTGGTCAGTAATGGACTTTGGGACTGGTCAGTAATGGTGATCGGGATTGGTCAGTAACCGTCTTTGGGATTGGTCAGTTCAGTGATTGGGATTGGTCAATAACAGTGATAGGGATTGGTCAGTAATGGATTTCGGGACTGGTCAGAAATGGTGATCGGGATTGGTCAGTAATGGAGATAAGGATTGGTCAGTAACGGAGATTGGGATTGGTCAGTAACAGTGATCGGGATTGGTCAGTAATGGAGATAAGGATTGGTCAGTAACGGAGATTGGGATTGGTCAGTAACAGTGATCGGGATTGGTCAGTAACAGTGATCAGGATTGGTCAGTAACGGAGATTGGGATTGGTCTGTAACAGTGATCGTGATTGGTCAATAACAGTGATCGGGATTGGTCAGTAATGGACTTCGGGACTGGTCAGTAATGGTGATCGGGATTGGTCAGTAATGGAGATCAGGATTGGTCAGTAATGGTGATTTGGATTGGTCAGTAACTGTGATCGGGATTGGTCAGTAACAGAGATCGGGATTGGTCAGTAACTGTGATCGGGATTGGTCAGTAATGGAGATCGGGATTGGTCAGTAACAGAGATCGGGATTGGTCAGTAACTGTGATCGGGATTGGTCAGTAATGGAGATCAGGATTGGTCAGTAACAGAGATCAGGTTTGGTCAGTAACGGTGAACGGGATTGGTCAGTAATGGAGATCAGGATTGGTCAGTAATGGAGATTGGGATTGGTCAGTAACAGAGATCAGGATTGGTCAGTAACGGAGATTGGGATTGGTCAGTAACAGTGATCGGGATTGGTCAGTAACAGTGATCGGGATTGGTCTGTAACAGAAATCCGGATTGGTCAGTAACAGAGATTGAGATTGGCCAGTAACAGAGATCAGGTTTGGTCAATAACAGTGATCGGGATTGGTCAGTAACGGTGAATGGGATTGGTCAGTAATGGAGATCGGGATTGGTCAGTAACGGTGAACGGGATTGGTCAGTAATGGAGATCGGGATTGGTCAGTAACGGAGATCGTGATTGGTCAGTAGCAGAGATCAGGATTGGTCAGTAACAGAGATCAGGATTGGCCAGTAACAGTGATTGGGATTGGTCAGTAAAAGTGGTCGGGATTGTTCACTAATAGAGATCGGGATTGGTTAGTAACGGAGATCGGGATTGCTTAGTAACAGTGATCGTGTTTGGTCAGTAATGGAGATCAGGATTGGTCAGTAACAGAGATCAGGTTTGGTCAGTAACAGAGATCAGGATTGGTCAGTAACGGAGATCAGGATTGGCCAGTAACAGTGATCGGGATTGGTCAGTTGCAGAGATCAGGATTGGTCAGTAACAAAGTTTGGGATTTTTCAATAACGGAGATCAGGATTGGTCAGTAACAGCGATCAGGATTGGTCAGTAACAGAGATCGGGATTGGTTTGTAACAGTGATTGGGAGTGGGCAGTAACGGTGATCGGGATTGGTCAGTAACAGTGATCAGGATTAGTCAGTAACGGTGAACGGGATTGGTCAGTAATGGAGATCGGGATTGGTCAGTAACGGAGATTGGGATTCGTCAGTAACAGAGATCAGGATTGGTCAGTAACGGAGATTGGAATTGGTCAGTAACAGTGATCGGGATTGGTCAGTAACAGTGATCGGGATTGGTCAGTAACAGAAATCAGGATTGGTCAGTAACAGAGATTGAGATTGGTCAGTAACAGAGATCAGGTTTGGTCAGTAACAGTGATCGGGATTGGTCAGTAACGGTGAACGGGATTGGTCAGTAATGGAGATCGGGATTGGTCAGTAACGGTGAACGGGATTGGTCAGTAATGGAGATCGGGATTGGTCAGTAACGGAGATCGTGATTGGTCAGTAGCAGAGATCAGGATTGGTCAGTAACAGAGATCAGGATTGGCCAGTAACAGTGATTGGGATTGGTCAGTAAAAGTGGTCGGGATTGTTCACTAATAGAGATCGGGTTTGGTTAGTAACGGAGATCGAGATTGCTTGGTAACAGTGATCGTGTTTGGTCAGTAATGGAGATCAGGATTGGTCAGTAACAGAGATCAGGTTTGGTCAGTAACAGAGATCAGGATTGGTCAGTAACGGAGATTGGGATTGGTCAGTAACGGAGATCAGGATTGGCCAGTAACAGTGATCGGGATTGGTCAGTTGCAGAGATCAGGATTGGTCAGTAACAAAGTTTGGGATTGGTCAATAACGGAGATCGGGATTGGTCAGTAAAAGCGATCAGGATTGGGCAGTAACGGTGATCGGGATTGGTCAGTAACAGTGATCGGGATTGGTCAGTAACGGTGATCGGGATTGGTCGGTAACTGTGTCCGAATTGGTCAATAACGGTAATCGAGATTGGTCAGTAATGGTGATCGGGATTGGTCAGTAACAGGGATCGGGATTGGTCAGTAACAGATGATTGGGATTGGTCAGTAACAGTGATCAGGATTGGTCAGTACCAGATGATCGGGATTGGTCAATAACGGTGATTGGGATTGTTCACTCATTGAGATCTGTATTGGTCAGTAACGGAGATCGGGATTGGTCAGTAACAGTGATCGGGATTGGTCAGTAACTGAGATCGGGATTGGTCAGTAACTGTGATCGGGATTGGTCAGTAATGGAGATCGGGATTGGTCAGTAACAGAGATCAGGTTTGGTCAGTAACAGTGATCGGGATTGGTCAGTAGCAGAGATCAGGATTGGTCAGTAACTGTGATCAGGATTGGTCAGTAACAGACATCAGGATTGGTCAGTAACAGAGATCGGGATTGGTCAGTAACTGTGATCGGGATTGGTCAGTAACTGTGATCGGGATTGGTCAGTAACAGAGATCGGGATTGGTCAGTAACTGTGATTGGGACTGGTCAGTAACAGAGGTTGGGATTGGCCAGTAAAAGAGATCGGGATTGGTCAGTAATGGTGAACGGGATTGGTCAGTAGCCGAGATCAGGATTGGTCAGTAACGGAGATCAGGATTGGTCAGTAACAGAGATCGGGTTTGGTCAGTAACAGAGATCGGGATTGGTCAGTAATGGTGAACGGAATAGATCACTAATGGAGATTGGGAGTGGTCAGTAACAGAGATCGGGATTGGTCAGTAACGGAGATCGGGATTGGTCAGCAACAGAGATTGGGATTGGTCAATAACGGAGATCGGGATTGGTCAGTTCAGTGATCGGGATTGGTCAGTAACGGGGATCTGGATTGGTCAGTAACAGTGTTCGGGATTGGTCAGTAACGGGGAATCGGATTGGTCAGTAACAGTGTTTGGGATTGGTCAGTAACGGGGATCCGGATTCGTCAGTAACAGTGTTTGGGATTGGTCAGTTCAGTTATTGGGATTGGTCAATAACAGTGATCGGGATTGGTCAGTAATGGACTTCGGGACTGGTCAGTAATGGTGATCAGGATTGGTCAGTAACCGTGTTTGGGATTGGTCAGTTCAGTGATTGGGATTGGTCAATAACAGTGATCGAGATTGGTCAGTAATGGACTTCAGGACTGGTCAGTAATGGTGATCGGGATTGGTCAGGAAGGGAGATCAGGATTGGTCAGTAACGGAGATTGGGATTGGTCAGTAACAGTGATCGGGATTGGTCAGTAACAGTGATCGGGATTGGTCAGTAACGGAGATTGGGATTGGTCAGTAACAGTGATCGTGATTGGTCAATAACAGTGATCGGGATTGGTCAGTAATGGACTTCGGGACTGGTCAGTAATGGTGATCGGGATTGGTCAGTAATGGAGATCAGAATTGGTCAGTAATGGTGATTTGGATTGGTCAGTAACTGTGATCGGGATTGGTCAGTAACTGTGATCGGGATTGGTCAGTAATGGAGATCGGGATTGGTCAGTAACTGTGATCGGGATTGGTCAGTAACAGAGATCGGTATTGGTCAGTAACTGTGATCGGGATTGGTCAGCAATGGAGATCAGGTTTGGTCAGTAACAGAGATCGGGATTGGTCAGTAACTGTGATCGGGACTGGTCAGCAATGGAGATCAGGTTTGGTCAGTAACAGAGATCAGGTTTGGTCAGTAACAGAGATCAGGATTGGCCAGTAACAGTGATTGGGATTGGTCAGTAACGGAGATTGGGATTGGTCAGTAACGGAGATCAGGATTGGCCAGTAACAGTGATCGGGATTGGTCAGTAACAAAGTTTCGGATTGGTCAATAACGGAGATCGGGATTGGTCAGTAACAGCGATCAGGATTGGTCAGTAACTGTGATCGGGATTGGTCAGTAACGGTGAACGGGATTGGTCTGTAACAGAGATCAGGAGTGGTCAGTAACGGTGATCAGGATTGGTCTGTAACATTGATTGGGATTGATCAATAACAGAGATCGGAATTGTTCAGTAACAGAGATCTGAATTGGTCAATAACAGAGATCGGAATTGGTCAGTAACGGTGATCGCAATTGGTCAGTAACGGTGATCGGGATTGGTCAATAACGGTGATTGGGATTGTTCACTCATAGAGATCTGGATTGGTCAGTAACGGAGATCGGGATTGGTCAGTAACAGAGATCGGGATAGTTCAGTAACAGTGATCGGGCTTGGTCTGTAACGGAGATTGGGATTGGTCAGTAGCAGAGATCAGGGTTGGTCAGTAACAGTGATCGGGATTGGTCAGTAACTGAGATCGGAATTGGTCAGTAACTGTGATCGGGATCGGCCAGTAATGGAGATCGGGATTGGTCAGTAACAGAGATCAGGTTTGGTCAGTAACAGTGATCGGGATTGGTCAGTAACGGAGATTGGGATTGGTCAGTAGCAGAGATCATGATTGGTCAGTAACTGTGATCAGGATTGGTCAGTAACAGAGATCGGGATTGCTCAGTAACTGGGATCGGGATTGGTCAGTAATGGAGATCGGGATTGGTCAGTAACTATAATCGGGATTGGTCAGTAACAGAGATCGGGATTCGTCAGTAACTGTGATCGGCATTGGTCAGTAATGGAGATCAGGATTGGTCAGTAACAGTGATCGGGATTGGTCAGTAACGGTGAATGGGATTGGTCAGTAATGGAGATCGGGATTGGTCAGTAACGGAGATTGGGATTGGTCAGTAGCAGAGATCAGGATTGGTCAGTAACAGTGATTGGGATTGGTCAGTAAAAGTGGTCGGGATTGTTCACTAATAGAGATCGGGATTGGTCAGTAACGGAGATCGGGATTGGTTCGTAACAGTGATCATGATTGGTCAGTAATGGAGATCAGGATTGGCCAGTAACAGTGATTGGGTTTGGTCAGTAACGGAGATTGGGATTGGTCAGTAACGGAGATCAGGATTGGCCAGTAACAGTGATCGGGATTGGTCAGTAACAAAGTGTGGGATAGGTCAATAACGGAGATCGGGATTGGTCAGTAACAGTGTTTGGGATTGGTCAGTTCAGTTATTGGGATTGGTCAATAACAGTGATCGGGATTGGTCAGTAATGGACTTCGAGACTGGTCAGTAATGGTGATCGGGATTGGTCAGTAACCGTGTTTGGGATTGGTCAGTTCAGTGATTGGGATTGGTCAATAACAGTGATCGGGATTGGTCAGTAATGGACTTCGGGACTGGTCAGTAATGGTGATCGGGATTGGTCAGTAATGGAGATCAGGATTGGTCAGTAACGGAGATTGGGATTGGTCAGAAACAGTGATCGGGATTGGTCAGTAACAGTGATCGGGATTGGTCAGTAACGGAGATTGGGATTGGTCAGTAACAGTGATCGTGATTGGTCAATAACAGTGATCGGGATTGGTCAGTAACAGAGATCAGGTTTGGTCAGTAACGGTGAACGGGATTGGTCAGTAATGGAGATCGGGATTGGTCAGTAACGGAGATTGGGATTGGTCAGTAGCAGAGATCAGGATTGGTCAGTAACAGTGATTGGGATTGGTCAGTAAAAGTGGTCAGGATTGTTCACTAATAGAGATCGGGGTTGGTCAGTAACGGAGATCGGGATTGGTTCGTAACAGTGATCGTGATTGGTCAGTAATGGAGATCAGGATTGGTCAGTAACAGTGATCGGCATTGGTCAGTAACAAAGTTTGGGATTGGTCAATAACGGAGGTTGGGATTGGTCAGTAACAGCGATCGGGATTGGTCAGTAACAGAGATCAGGATTGGTCAGTAACGGTGATCAGGATTGGTCTGTAACATTGATTGGGATTGGTCAGTAACGGAGATCAGGATTGGTCAGAAACAGAGATCAGGTTTGGTCAGTAACAGCGATCGGGATTGGTCAGTAATGGTGAACGGAATAGATCACTAATGGAGATTGGGATTGGTCAGTAACAGAGATCGGGATTGGTCAGTAACGGAGATCAGGATTGGTCAGTAATGGAGATCGGGATTGGTCAGTAACAGTGATCGGGATTGGTCAGTAACAGTGATCGGGATTGGTCAGCAACAGAGATTGGGATTGGTCAATAACGGAGATCGGGATTGGTCAGTTCAGTGATCGGGATTGGTCAGTAACGGGGATCTGGATTGGTCAGTAACAGTGTTCGGGATTGGTCAGTAACGGGCAATCGGATTGGTCAGTAACTGTGTTTGGGATTGGTCAGTAACGGGGATCCGGATTCGTCAGTAACAGTGTTTGGGATTGGTCAGTTCAGTTATTGGGATTGGTCAATAACAGTGATCGGGATTGGTCAGTAATGGACTTCGGGACTGGTCAGTAATGGTGATCGGGATTGGTTAGTAACCGTGTTTGGGATTGGTCTGTTCAGTGATTGGGATTGGTCAATAACAGTGATCGGGATTGGTCAGTAATGGACTTCGGGACTGGTCAGTAATGGTGATCGGGATTGGTCAGTAATGGAGATCAGGATTGGTCAGTAACGGAGATTGGGATTGGTCAGAAACAGTGTTCGGGATTGGTCAGTAACAGTGATCGGGATTGGTCAGTAACGGAGATTGGGATAGGTCAGTAACAGTGATCGTGATTGGTCAATAACAGTGATCGGGATTGGTCAGTAACAGAGATCAGGTTTGGTCAGTAACGGTGAACGGGATTGGTCAGTAATGGAGATCGGGATTGGTCAGTAACGGAGATTGGGATTGGTCAGTAGCAGAGATCAGGATTGGTCAGTAACAGTGATTGGGATTGGTCAGTAAAAGTGGTCGGGATTGTTCACTAATAGAGATCGGGATTGGTCAGTAACGGAGATCGGGATTGGTTCGTAACAGTGATCATGATTGGTCAGTAATAGAGATCAGGATTGGTCAGTAACAGAGATCAGGATTGGCCAGTAACAGTGATCGGGATTGGTCAGTAACAGAGTTTGGGATTGGTCAATAACGGAGATCGGGATTGGTCAGTAACAGCGATCAGGATTGGTCAGTAACAGAGATCAGGATTGGTCAGTAACGGTGATCAGGATTGGTCTGTAACATTGATTGGGATTGTTCAATAACAGAGATCGGAATTGTTCAGTAACAGAGATCTGAATTGGTCAATAACAGAGATCGGAATTGGTCAGTAACAGAGATCAGGACTGGTCAGTAACGGTGATCGGGATTGGTCAATAACGGTGATTGGGATTGTTCACTCATAGAGATCTGGATTGGTCAGTAACGGAGATCGGGATTGGTCAGTAACAGAGATCGGGATAGTTCAGTAACAGTGATCGGGCTTGTTCTGTCACGGAGATTGGGTTTGATCAGTAGCAGAGATCAGGGTTGGTCAGTAACAGTGATCGGGATTGGTCAGTAACTGAGATCGGAATTGGTCAGTAACTGTGATCGGGATTGGTCAGTAATGGAGATCGGGATTGGTCAGTAACAGAGATCAGGTTTGGTCAGTAACAGTGATCGGGATTGGTCAGTAACTGTGATCAGGATTGGTCAGTAACAGAGATCGGGATTGGTCAGTAACTGTGATCGGGATTGGTCAGTAACAGAGATCGGGATTGGTCAGTAACTGTGATCGGGATTGGTCAGTAATGGAGATCGGGATTGGTCAGTAACTGTGATCGGGATTGGTCAGTAACAGAGATCAGGATTCGTCAGTAACTGTGATCGGGATTGGTCAGTAATGGAGATCAGGATTGGTCAGTAACTGTGATCGAGATTGGTCAGTAACTGTGATCGGGATTGGTCAGTAACTGTGATCGGGATTGGTCAGGAACAGAGATCGGGATTCGTCAGTAACTGTGATCGGGATTGGTCAGTAATGGAGATCAGGATTGGTCAGTAACAGAGATCAGGTTTGGTCAGTAACGGTGAACGGGATTGGTCAGTAACGGTGAACGGGATTGGTCAGTAATGGTGATCGGGATTGGTCAGTAACGGAGATTGGGATTGGTCAGTAACAGAGATCGGGATTGGTCAGTAACAGAGATCGGGATTCGTCAGTAACAGAGATCGGGATTGGTCAGTAACAGAGATCGGGATTGGTCAGTAACTGTGATCGGGATTGGTCAGCAATGGAGATCAGGTTTGGTCAGTAACAGAGATCAGGTTTGGTCAGTAACGGTGATCGGGATTGGTCAGTAACGGAGATTGGGATTGGTCAGTAACAGAGATCGGGATTGGTCAGTAACAGAGATTGGGATTGGTCAGTAACTGTGATCGGGATTGGTCAGTAACAGAGATCGGGATTGGTCAGTAACTGTGATCGGGATTGGTCAGCAATGGAGATCAGATTTGGTCAGTAACAGAGATCAGGTTTGGTCAGTAACGGTGAACGGGATTGGTCAGTAATGGAGATTGGGATTGGTCAGTAACGGAGATTGGGATTGGTCAGTAGCAGAGATCAGGATTGGTCAGTAACAGAGATGGGGATTGGTCAGTAACTGTGATCGGGATTGGTCAGCAATGGAGATCAGGTTTGGTCAGTAACAGAGATCAGGTTTGGTCAGTAACGGTGAACGGGATTGGTCAGTAATGGAGATTGGGATTGGTCAGTAACGGAGATTGGGATTGGTCAGTAGCAGAGATCAGGATTGGTCAGTAACAGTGATTGGGATTGGTCAGTAAAAGTGGTCGGGATTGTTCACTAATAGAGATCGGGATTGGTCAGTAACGGAGATCGGGATTGGTTCGTAACAGTGATCATGATTGGTCAGTAATAGAGATCAGGATTGGTCAGTAACAGAGATCAGGATTGGCCAGTAACAGTGATCGGGATTGGTCAGTAACAGAGTTTGGGATTGGTCAATAACGGAGATCGGGATTGGTCAGTAACAGCGATCGGGATTGGTCAGTAACAGAGATCAGGATTGGTCAGTAACGGTTATCAGGATTGGTCTGTAACATTGATTGGGATTGTTCAATAACAGAGATCGGAATTGTTCAGTAACAGAGATCTGAATTGGTCAATAACAGAGATCGGAATTGGTCAGTAACAGAGATCAGGACTGGTCAGTAACGGTGATCGGGATTGGTCAATAACGGTGATTGGGATTGTTCACTCATAGAGATCTGGATTGGTCAGTAACGGAGATCGGGATTGGTCAGTAACAGAGATCGGGATAGTTCAGTAACAGTGATTGGGCTTGTTCTGTAACGGAGGTTGGGTTTGGTCAGTAGCAGAGATCAGGGTTGGTCAGTAACAGTGATCGGGATTGGTCAGAAACTGAGATCGGAATTGGTCAGTAACTGTGATCGGGATTGGTCAGTAATGGAGATCGGGATTGGTCAGTAACAGAGATCAGGTTTGGTCAGTAACAGTGATCGGGATTGGTCAGGTACTGTGATCAGGATTGGTCAGTAACAGAGATCGGGATTGGTCAGTAACTGTGATCGGGATTGGTCAGTAACAGAGATCGGGATTGGTCAGTAACTGTGATCGGGATTGGTCAGTAATGCAGATCGGGATTGGTCAGTAACTGTGATCGGGATTGGTCAGAAACAGAGATCGGGATTCGTCAGTAACTGTGATCGGGATTGGTCAGTAATGGAGATCAGGATTGGTCAGTAACAGAGATCAGGTTTGGTCAGTAACAGTGATCGGGATTGGTCAGTAACTGTGATCGGGATTGGTCAGTAACTGAGATCGGGATTGGTCAGTAACAGAGATCAGGATTGGTCAGTAACTGTGATCGGGATTGGTCAGTAACTGTGATCGGGATTGGTCAGTAATGGAGATCGGGATTGGTCAGTAACTGTGATCGGGATTGGTCAGTAACAGAGATCGGGATTCGTCAGTAACTGTGATCGGGATTGGTCAGTAATGGAGATCAGGATTGGTCAGTAACAGAGATCAGGTTTGGTCAGTAACGGTGAACGGGATTGGTCAGTAACGGTGAACGGGATTGGTCAGTAATGGTGATCGGGATTGGTCAGTAACGGAGATTGGGATTGGTCAGTAACAGAGATCGGGATTGGTCAGTAACAGAGATTGGGATTGGTCAGTAACTGTGATCGGGATTGGTCAGTAACAGAGATCGGTATTGGTCAGTAACTGTGATCGGGATTGGTCAGCAATGGAGATCAGATTTGGTCAGTAACAGAGATCATGTTTGGTCAGTAACGGTGAACGGGATTGGTCAGTAATGGAGATTGGGATTGGTCAGTAACGGAGATTGGGATTGGTCAGTAGCAGAGATCAGGATTGGTCAGTAACAGAGATCGGGATTGGTCAGTAACTGTGATCGGGATTGGTCAGCATTGAAGATCAGGTTTGGTCAGTAACAGAGATCAGGTTTGGTCAGTAACGGTGAACGGGATTGGTCAGTAATGGAGATTGGGATTGGTCAGTAACGGAGATTGGGATTGGTCAGTAGCAGAGATCAGGATTGGTCAGTAACAGTGATTGGGATTGGTCAGTAAAAGTGGTCGGGATTGTTCACTAATAGAGATCGGGATTGGTCAGTAACGGAGATCGGGATTGGTTCGTAACAGTGATCATGATTGGTCAGTAATAGAGATCAGGATTGGTCAGTAACAGAGATCAGGATTGGCCAGTAACAGTGATCGGGATTGGTCAGTAACAGAGTTTGGGATTGGTCAATAACGGAGATCGGGATTGGTCAGTAACAGCGATCGGGATTGGTCAGTAACAGAGATCAGGATTGGTCAGTGACGGTGATCAGGATTGGTCTGTAACATTGATTGGGATTGTTCAATAACAGAGATCGGAATTGTTCAGTAACAGAGATCTGAATTGGTCAATAACAGAGATCGGAATTGGTCAGTAACAGAGATCAGGACTGGTCAGTAACGGTGATCGGGATTGGTCAATAACGGTGATTGGGATTGTTCACTCATAGAGATCTGGATTGGTCAGTAACGGAGATCGGGATTGGTCAGTAACAGAGATCGGGATAGTTCAGTAACAGTGATCGGGCTTGTTCTGTAACGGAGGTTGGGTTTGGTCAGTAGCAGAGATCAGGGTTGGTCAGTAACAGTGATCGGGATTGGTCAGTAACTGAAATCGGAATTGGTCAGTAACTGTGATCGGGATTGGTCAGTAATGGAGATCGGGATTGGTCAGTAACAGAGATCAGGTTTGGTCAATAACAGTGATCGGGATTGGTCAGTAACTGTGATCAGGATTGGTCAGTAACAGAGATCGGGATTGGTCAGTAACTGTGATCGGGATTGGTCAGTAATGGAGATCGGGATTGGTCAGTAACAGAGATCAGGTTTGGTCAGTAACGGTGAACGGGATTGGTCAGTAACGGTGAACGGGATTGGTCAGTAATGGTGATCGGGATTGGTCAGTAACGGAGATTGGGATTGGTCAGGAACAGAGATCGGGATTGGTCAGTAACAGAGATTGGGATTGGTCAGTAACTGTGATCGGGATTGGTCAGTAACAGAGATCGGGATTGGTCAGTAACTGTGATCGGGATTGGTCAGCAATTGAGATCAGATTTGGTCAGTAACAGAGATCAGGTTTCGTCAGTAACGGTGAACGGGATTGGTCAGTAATGGAGATTGGGATTGGTCAGTAACGGAGATTGGGATTGGTCAGTAGCAGAGATCAGGATTGGTCAGTAACAGTGATTGGGATTGGTCAGTAAAAGTGGTCGGGATTGTTCACTAATAGAGATCGGGATTGGTCAGTAACGGAGATCGGGATTGGTTCGTAACAGTGATCGTGATTGGTCAGTAATGGAGATCAGGATTGGCCAGTAACGGTGATCGGGATTGGTCAGTAACAAAGTTTGGGATTGGTCAATAACGGAGATCGGGATTGGTCAGTAACAGCGATCGGGATTGGTCAGTAACAGAGATCAGGATTGGTCAGTAACGGTGATCAGGATTGGTCTGTAACATTGATTGGGATTGTTCAATAACAGAGATCGGAATTGTTCAGTAACAGAGATCTGAATTGGTCAATAACAGAGATCGGAATTGGTCAGTAACAGAGATCAGGACTGGTCAGTAACGGTGATCGGGATTGGTCAATGACGGTGATTGGGATTGTTCACTCATAGAGATCTGGATTGGTCAGTAACGGAGATCGGGATTGGTCAGTAACAGAGATCGGGATAGTTCAGTAACAGTGATTGGGCTTGTTCTGTAACGGAGGTTGGGTTTGGTCAGTAGCAGAGATCAGGGTTGGTCAGTAACAGTGATCGGGATTGGTCAGTAACTGAGATCGGAATTGGTCAGTAACTATGATCGGGATTGGTCAGTAATGGAGATCGGGATTGGTCAGTAACAGAGATCAGGTTTGGTCAGTAACAGTGATCGGGATTGGTCAGTAACGGAGATTGGGATTGGTCAGTAGCAGAGATCATGATTGGTCAGTAACTGTGATCAGGATTGGTCAGTAACAGAGATCGGGATTGGTCAGTAACTGTGATCGGGATTGGTCAGTAACAGAGATCGGGATTGGTCAGTAACTGTGATCGGGATTGGTCAGTAATGGAGATCGGGATTGGTCAGTAACTGTGATCGGGATTGGTCAGTAACAGAGATCGGGATTCGTCAGTAACTGTGATCGGGACTGGTCAGTAATGGAGATCAGGATTGGTCAGTAACAGAGATCAGGTTTGGTCAGTAACAGTGATCGGGATTGGTCAGTAACTGTGATCGGGATTGGTCAGTAACTGTGATCGGGATTGGTCAGCAACAGAGATCACGATTGGTCAGTAACTGTGATCGGGATTGGTCAGTAACAGAGATCGGGATTGGTCAGTAACAGAGATCAGGATTGGTCAGTAACAGAGATCAGGTTTGGTCAGTAACGGTGAACGGGATTGGTCAGTAATGGTGAACGGGATTGGTCAGTAATGGAGATCGGGATTGGTCAGTAACGGAGATTGGGATTGGTCAGTAGCAGCGATCAGGATTGGTCAGTAACAGTGATTGGGATTGGTCTGTAACAGTGATCGTGATTGGTCAATAACAGTGATCGGGTTTGGTCAGTAATGGACTTCGGGACTGGTCAGTAATGGTGATCGGGATTGGTCAGTAATGGAGATCAGGATTGGTCAGTAACAGAGATCAGGTTTGGTCAGTAACAGTGATCGGGATTGGTCAGTAACAGAGATCAGGATTGGCCAGTAACAGTGATTGGGATTGGTCAGAAATGGAGATTGGGATTGGTAAGTAACGGAGATCAGGATTGGCCAGTAACAGTGATCGGGATTGGTCAGTAACAAAGTTTGGGATTGGTCAATAACGGAGATCGGGATTGGTCAGTAACAGCGATCAGGATTGGTCAGTAACAGAGATTGGGATTGGTCAATAACAGAGATCGGAATTGTTCAGTAACAGAGATCAGGACTGGTCAGTAACGGTGATCGGGATTGGTCAATAACGGTGATTGGGATTGTTCACTCATCGAGATCTGGATTGGTCAGTAACGGAGATCTGGATTGGTCAGTAACGGAGATCGGGATTGGTCAGTAACGGAGATCGGGATAGTTCAGTAACAGTGATCGGGCTTGGTCTGTAACGGAGATTGGGTTTGGTCAGTAGCAGAGATCAGGGTAGGTCAATAACAGTGATCGGGATTGGTCAGTAACGGAGATCGGGATTGGTCAGTAACAGAGATCAGGTTTGGTCAGTAACAGTGATCGGGATTGGTCAGTAACGGAGATTGGGATTGGTCAGTAGCAGAGATCATGATTGGTCAGTAACTGTGATCAGGATTGGTCAGTAACAGAGATCGGGATTGGTCAGTAACTGTGATCGGGATTGGTCAGTAACTGTGATCGGGATTGGTCAGTAACAGAGATCGGGATTGGTCAGTAACTGTGATCGGGATTGGTCAGTAACAGAGATCAGGATTGGTCAGTAACAGAGATCAGGTTTGGTCAGTAACAGTGATCGGGATTGGTCAGTAACGGTGAACGGGATTGGTCAGTAATGGAGATCGGGATTGGTCAGTAACGGAGATTGGGATTGGTCAGTAGCAGAGATCAGGATTGGTCAGTAACAGTGATTGGGATTGGTCAGTAAAAGTGGTCGGGATTGTTCACGAATAGAGATCGGGATTGGTCAGTAACGGAGATCAGGATTGGTTCGTAACAGTGATCTTAATTGGTCAGTAATGGAGATCAGGATTGGTCAGTAACAGAGATCAGGTTTGGCCAGTAACAGTGATTGGGTTTGGTTAATAACGGAGATTGGGATTGGTCAGTAACGGAGATTGGGATTGGTCAGTAACAGTGATTGGGATTGGTCAGTAAAAGTGGTCGGGATTGTTCACGAATAGAGATCGGGATTGGTCAGTAACGGAGATCAGGATTGGTTCGTAACAGTGATCTTAATTGGTCAGTAATGGAGATCAGGATTGGTCAGTAACAGAGATCAGGTTTGGCCAGTAACAGTGATTGGGTTTGGTTAATAACGGAGATTGGGATTGGTCAGTAACGGAGATTGGGATTGGTCAGTAACAGAGATCAGGATTGGCCAGTAACAGTGATCAGGTTTGGTCAGTAACAGTGATCGGGATTAGTCAGGAGCAGAGATCAGGATTGGTCAGTAACAAAGTTTGGGATAGGTCAATAACGGAGATCGGATTGGTCAATAACAGAGATCGGAATTGTTCAGTAACAGAGATCGGGATTGGTCAGTAACGGTGATCGAGTGTGGTCAGTAACAATGATCAGGATAGCTCAGTAACTGTGATCGGGATTGGTCAGTAACGGAGATCAGGTTTGGTCAGTAACAGTGATCGGCATTGGTCAGTTGCGGTGATCAGGATTGGTTTGTAACAGTGATTGGGAGTGGGCATTAACAGTGATCGGGATTGGTCAGTTAAGGTGATGAGGATTGGTCGGTAACCGTGTCCGGATTGGTCAATAACGGTAATCGGGATTGGTCAGTAATGGTGATCGGGATTGGTCAGTAACAGGGATCAGGATTGGTCAGTAATGGTGATCGGGATTGGTCAGTAACAGTGATCGGGATTGGTCAGTTAAGGTGATCGGGATTGGTCGGTAACCGTGTCCGGATTGGTCAGTAACAGTGATCAGGATTGGTCAGTAATGGTGATCGGGATTGGTCAGTAACAGTGATCGGGATTGGTCAGTAACAGAGATCAGGATTGGTCAGTAAAAGTGGTCGGGATTGTTCACGAATAGAGATCGGGATTGGTCAGTAACGGAGATCGGGATTGGTTCGTAACAGTGATCGTAATTGGTCAGTAATGGAGATCAGGATTGGTCAGTAACAGAGATCAGGTTTGGCCAGTAACAGTGATTGGGTTTGGGCAGTAACGGAAATTGGGATTGGTCAGTAACGGAGATTGGGATTGGTCAGTAACAGAGATCAGGATTGGCCAGTAACAGTGATCAGGTTTGGTCAGTAACAGTGATCGGGATTGGTCAGTAGCAGAGATCAGCATTGGTCAGTAACAAAGTTTGGGATAGGTCAATAACGGAGATCGGGATTGGTCAATAACAGAGATTGGAATTGTTCAGTAACAGAGATCGGGATTGGTCAGTAACGGTGATCGGGTGTGGTCAGTAACGGTGATCGGGTGTGGTCAGTAACAATGATCAGGATAGCTCAGTAACTGTGATCGGGATTGGTCAGTAACGGAGATCAGGTTTGGTCAGTAACAGTGATCGGCATTGGTCAGTTGCGGTGATCAGGATTGGTTTGTGACAGTGATTGGGAGTGGGCAGTAACAGTGATCGGGATTGGTCAGTTAAGGTGATCAGGATTGGTCGGTAACCATGTCCGGATTGGTCAATAACGGTAATCGGGATTGGTCAGTAATGGTGATCGGGATTGGTCAGTAACAGGGATCAGGATTGGTCAGTAATGGTGATCGGGATTGGGCAGTAACAGTGATTGGAATTGGTCAGTAACAGAGATCAGGATTGGTCAATAACGGTAATCGGGATTGGTCAGTAATGGTGATCGGGTTGGTCTGTAACGGAGATTGGTATTTGTCAGTTGCAGAGATCAGGATTGGTCAGTAACTGAGATCGGGATTGGTCAGTAACAGCGATCGGGATTGGTCAGTAACAGAGATCAGGATTGGTCAGTAACAAAGTTTGGGATAGGTCAATAACGGAGATCGGGATTGGTCAATAACAGAGATCAGAATTGTTCAGTAACAGAGATCAGGACTGGTCAGTAACGGTGATCGGGTGTGGTCAGTAACAATGATCAGGATAGCTCAGTAACTGTGATCGGGATTGGTCAGTTGCGGTGATCAGGATTGGTTTGTAACAGTGATTGGTAGTGGGCAGTAACAGTGATCGGGATTGGTCAGTTAAGGTGATCAGGATTGGTCGGTAACCGTGTCCGGATTGGTCAATAACGGTAATCGGTATTGGTCAGTAATGGTGATCGGGATTGGTCAGTAACAGGGATCAGGATTGGTCAGTAATGGTGATCGGGATTGGTCAGTAACAGAGATCAGGATTGGTCAATAACGGTAATCGGGATTGGTCAGTAATGGTGATCGGGTTGGTCTGTAACGGAGATTGGGATTTGTCAGTTGCAGAGATCAGGATTGGTCAGTAACTGAGATCGGGATTGGTCAGTAACAGCGATCGGGATTGGTCAGTAATTGTGATCGGGATTGGTCAGTAACAGCGATCGGGATTGGTCAGTAACAGAGATCGGTATTGGTCAGTAACAGCGATCGGCATTGGTCAGTAACTGTGATCGGGATTGGTCAGTAATGGAGATCGGGATTGGTCAGTAACAGAGATCAGGTTTGGTCAGTAACGGTAATCGGGATTGGTCAGTAACGGGGATTGGGATTGGTCAGTAACAGATATCAGGATTGGTCAGTAACGGAGATCAGGATTTGTCAGTAACGGAGATCGGGATTGGTCAGTAACAGTGACCGGGATTGGTCAGTAACAGTGATCGGGATTGGTCAGTAACAGTGATCGGGATTGGTCAGTAACAGAGATCAGGAGTGGTCAGTAACGGTAATCGGGATTGGTCAGTAACAGTGTTGGGATTGGTCAGTTCAGTTATTGGGATTGGTCAATAACAGTGATCGGGATTGGTCAGTAATGGACTTCGGGACTGGTCAGTAATGGTGATCGAGATTGGTCAGTAAACGTATTTGGGATTGGTCAGTTCAGTGATTGGGATTGGTCAATAACAGTGATCGGGATTGGTCAGTAATGGACTTCGGGACTGGTCAGTAATGGTGATCGGGATTGGTCAATAACAATGATCGGGATTGGTCAGTAATGGACTTCGGGACTGGTCAGTAATGGTGATCGGGATTGGTCAGTAATGGAGATCAGGATTGGTCAGTAACGGAGATTGGGATTGGTCAGAAACAGTGATCGGGATTGGTCAGTAACGGAGATTGGGATTGGTCAGTAACAGTGATCGTGATTGGTCAATAACAGTGATCGGGATTGGTCAGTAACAGAGATCAGGTTTGGTCAGTAACGGTGAACGGGATTGGTCAGTAATGGATATCGGGATTGGTCAGTAACGGAGATTGGGATTGGTCAGTAGCAGAGATCAGGATTGGTCAGTAACAGTGATTGGGATTGGTCAGTAAAAGTGGTCGGGATTGTTCACTAATAGAGATCAGGATTGGTCAGTAACGGAGATCGGGATTGGTTCGTAACAGTGATCGTGATTGGTCAGTAATGGAGATCCGGATTGGTCAGTAACAGAGATCAGGATTGGCCAGTAACAGTGATCGGGATTGGTCAGTAACAAAGTTTGGGATTGGTCAATAACGCAGATCGGGATTGGTCAGTAACAGCGATCGGGATTGGTCAGTAACAGAGATCAGGATTGGTCAGTAATGGTGATCAGGATTGGTCTGTAACATTGATTGGGATTGGTCAATAACAGAGATCGGAATTGTTCAGTAACAGAGATCTGAATTGGTCAATAACAGAGATCGGAATTGGTCAGTAACAGAGATCAGGACTGGTCAGTAACGGTGATCGGGATTGGTCAATAACGGTGATTGGGATTGTTCACTCATAGAGTTCTGGATTGGTCAGTAACGGAGATCGGGATTGGTCAGTAACAGAGATCGGGAAAGTTCAGTAACAGTGATCGGGCTTGTTCTCTAACGGAGATTGGGATTGGTCAGTAGCAGAGATCAGGTTTGGTCAGTAACAGTGATCGGGATTGGTCAGTAACTGTGATCAGGATTGGTCAGTAACAGAGATCGGGATTGGTCAGTAACTGTGATCGGGATTGGTCAGTAACAGAGATCGGGATTGGTCAGTAACTGTGATCGGGATTGGTCAGTAACAGAGATCGGGATTGGTCATTAACTGTGATCGGGATTGGTCAGTAATGGAGATCGGGATTGGTCAGTAACTGTGATCGGGATTGGTCAGTAACAGAGATCGGGATTCGTCAGTAACTGTGATCGGGATTGGTCAGTAATGGAGATCAGGTTTGGTCAGTAACAGAGATCAGGTTTGGTCAGTAACAGTGATCAGGATTGGTCTGTAACATTGATTGGGATTGTTCAATAACAGAGATCGGAATTGTTCAGTAACAGAGATCTGAATTGGTCAATAACAGAGATCGGAATTGGTCAGTAACAGAGATCAGGACTGGTCAGTAACGGTGATCGGGATTGGTCAATAACGGTGATTGGGATTGTTCACTCATAGAGATCTGGATTGGTCGGTAACGGAGATCGGGATTGGTCAGTAACAGTGATCGGGCTTGGTCTGTAACGGAGATTGGGTTTGGTCAGTAGCAGAGATCAGGGTTGGTCAGTAACAGTGATCGGGATTGGTCAGTAATGGAGATCGGAATTGGTCAGTAACTGTGATCGGGATTGGTCAGTAATGGAGATCGGGATTGGTCAGTAACAGAGATCAGGTTTGGTCAGTAACAGTGATCGGGATTGGTCAGTAACGGGGATTGGGATTGGTCAGTAGCAGAGATCATGATTGGTCAGTAACTGTGATCAGGATTGGTCAGTAACAGAGATCGGGATTGGTCAGTAACTGTGATCGGGATTGGTCAGTAACTGTGATCGGGATTGGTCAGTAACAGAGATCGGGATTGGTCAGTAACTGTGATCGGGATTGGTCAGTAATGGAGATCGGGATTGGTCAGTAACTGTGATCGGGATTGGTCAGTAACAGAGATCGGGATTCGTCAGTAACTGTGATCGGGATTGGTCAGTAATGGAGATCAGGATTGGTCAGTAACAGAGATCAGGACTGGTCAGTAACAGTGATCGGGATTGGTCAGTAACTGTGATCGGGATTGGTCAGTAACAGAGATCAGGATTGGTCAGTAACAGTGATTGGGATTGGTCAATAACAGTGATCGGGATTGGTCAGTAATGGACTTCGGGACTGGTCAGTAATGGTGATCGGGATTGGTCAGTAATGGACATCAGGATTGGTCAGTAATGGAGATTGGGATTGGTCAGTAACATTGATCGGGATTGGTCAGTAACAGTGATCGGGATTGGTCATTAACGGAGATTGGGATTGGTCAGTAACAGTGATCGTGATTGGTCAATAACAGTGATCGGGTTTGGTCAGTAATGGACTTCGGGAGTGGTCAGTAATGGTGATCGGGATTGGTCAGCAATGGAGATCAGGATTGGTCAGTAATGGTGATTCGGATTGGTCAGTAACTGTGATCGGGATTGGTCAGTAACAGAGATCGGGATTGGTCAGTAACAGAGATTGGGATTGGTCAGTAACTGTGATCGGGATTGGTCAGTAATGGAGATCGGGATTGGTCAGTAACTGTGATCGGGATTGGTCAGTAACAGAGATCGGGATTGGTCAGTAACTGTGATCAGGATTGGTCAGCAATGGAGATCAGGTTTGGTCAGTAACAGAGATAAGGTTTGGTCAGTAACGGTGAACGGGATTGGTCAGTAATGGAGATCGGGATTGGTCAGTAACGGAGATTGGGATTGGTCAGTAGCAGAGATCAGGATTGGTCAGTAACAGTGATTGGGTTTGGTCAGTAAAAGTGGTCGGGATTGTTCACTAATAGAGATCGGGATTGGTCAGTAACGGAGATAGGGATTGGTTCGTAACAGTGATCGTGATTGGTCAGTAATGGAGATCAGGATTGGTGAGTAACAGAGATCAGGTTTGGTCAGTAACAGTGATCGGGATTGGTCAGTAACAGAGATCAGGATTGGCAGTAACAGTGATTGGGATTGGTCAGTATTGGAGATTGGGATTGGTAAGTAACGGAGATCAGGATTGGCCAGTAACAGTGATCGGGATTGGTCAGTAACAAAGTTTGGGAATGGTCAATAACGGAGATCGGGATTGGTCAGTAACAGCGATCAGGATTGGTCAGTAACAGAGATTGGGATTGGTCAATAACAGAGATCGGAATTGTTCAGTAACAGAGATCTGAATTGGTCAATAACAGAGATCGGAATTGGTCAGTAACAGAGATCAGGACTGGTCAGTAACGGTGATCGGGATTGGTCAATAACGGTGATTGGGATTGTTCACTCATCGAGATCTGGATTGGTCAGTAACGGAGATCGGGATTGGTCAGTAACGGAGATCGGGGTAGTTCAGTAACAGTGATCGGGCTTGGTCTGTAACGGAGATTGGGATTGGTCAGTAGCAGAGATCAGGGTTGGTCAGTCACAGTGATCGGTATTGGCCAGTAACTGAGATCGGAATTGGTCAGTAACTGTGATCGGGATTGGTCAGTAATGGAGATCGGGATTGGTCAGTAACAGAGATCAGGTTTGGTCAGTAACAGTGATCGGGATTGGTCAGTAACGGAGATTGGGATTGGTCAGTAGCAGCGATCATGATTGGTCAGTAACTGTGATCAGGATTGGTCAGTAACAGAGATCGGGATTGGCCAGTAACTGTGATCAGGATTGGTCAGTAACTGTGATCGGGATTGGTCAGTAACAGAGATCGGGATTGGTCAGTAACTGTGATCGGGATTGGTCAGTAACAGAGATCGGGATTGGTCAGTAACAGAGATCAGGTTTGGTCAGTAACAGTGATCGGGATTGGTCAGTAACGGTGAACGGGATTGGTCAGTAATGGAGATCGGGATTGGTCAGTAACGGAGATTGGGATTGGTCAGTAGCAGAGATCAGGATTGGTCAGTAACAGTGATTGGGATTGGTCAGTAAAAGTGGTCGGGATTGTTCACGAATAGAGATCGGGATTGGTCAGTAACGGAGATCGGGATTGGTCAGTAATGGTGATCGGGATTGGTCAGTAACAGTGATCAGGTTTTTTCAGTAAAAGTGGCCGGGATTGTTCACGAATAGAGATCGGGATTGGTCAGTAACGGAGATCGGGATTGGTCAGTAACAGAGATCAGGTTTGGCCAGTAACAGTGATTGGGTTTGGTCAGTAACGGAGATTGGGATTGGTCAGTAACGGAGATTGGGATTGGTCAGTAACAGAGATCAGGATTGGCCAGTAACAGTGATCAGGTTTGGTCAGTAACAGTGATCGGGATTGGTCAGTAGCAGAGATCAGGATTGGTCAGTAACAAAGTTTGGGATAGGTCAATAATGGAGATCGGGATTGGTCAATAACAGAGATTGGAATTGTTCAGTAACAGAGATCGGGATTGGTCAGTAACGGTGATCGGGTGTGGTCAGTAACAATGATCAGGATAACTCAGTAACTGTGATCGGGATTGGTCAGTAACGGAGATCAGGTTTGGTCAGTAACAGTGATCGGCATTGGTCAGTTGCGGTGATCAGGATTCGTTTGTAACAGTGATTGGGAGTGGGCAGTAACAGTGATCAGGATTGGTCAGTTAAGGTGATCAGGATTGGTCGGTAACCGTGTCCGGATTGGTCAATAACGGTAATCGGGATTGGTCAGTAATGGTGATCGGGATTGGTCAGTAACAGGGATCAGGATTGGTCAGTAATGGTGATCGGGATTGGTCAGTAACAGTGATCGGGATTGGTCAGTTAAGGTGATCGGGATTGGTCGGTAACCGTGTCCGGATTGGTCAGTAACAGTGATCAGGATTGGTCAGTAATGGTGATCGGGATTGGTCAGTAACAGTGATCGGGATTGGTCAGTAACAGAGATCAGGATTGGTCAGTAAAGGTAATCGGGATTGGTCAGTAATGGTGATCGGGTTGGTCTGTAACGGATATTGGGATTTGTCAGTTGCAGAGATCAGGATTGGTCAGTAACTGAGATCAGGATTGGTCAGTAACAGCGATCGGGATTGGTCAGTAACTGTGATCGGGATTGGTCAGTAATGGAGATCGGGATTGGTCAGTAACAGAGATCAGGTTTGGTCAGTAACGGTAATCGGGATTGGTAAGTAACGGGGATTGGGATTGGTCAGTAATGGAGATCAGGATTGGTCAGTAATGGTGATCGGGATTGGTCAGTAACAGTGATCGGGATTGGTCAGTAACAGAGATCAGGATTGGTCAGTAACGGTAATCGGGATTGGTCAGTAATGGTGATCGGGTTGGTCTGTAACGGAGATTGGGATTTGTCAGTTGCAGAGATCAGGATTGGTCAGTAACTGAGATCAGGATTGGTCAGTAACAGGGATCGGGATTGGTCAGTAACTGTGATCGGGATTGGTCAGTAATGGAGATCGGGATTGGTCAGTAACAGAGATCAGGTTTGGTCAGTAACGGTAATCGGGATTGGTCAGTAACGGGGATTGGGATTGCTCAGTAATGGAGATCAGGATTGGTCAGTAATGGTGATCGGGATGGGTCAGTAACAGTGACCGGGATTGGTCAGTAACAGTGATCGGGATTGGTCAGTAACAGTGATCGGGATTGGTCAGTAATAGAGATCAGGAATGGTCAGTAACGGTAATCGGGATTGGTCAGTAATGGAGATCGGGATTGGTCAGTAACAGAGATCGGGATTGGTCAGTAACAGAGATCAGGAATGGTCAGTAACAGAGATCGGGATTGGTCAGTAACAGAGATCGGGATTGGTCAGTAACAGTGATCGGGCTTGTTCAGTAACGGAGATTGGGATTGGTCAGTAACAGAGATCAGGATTGGTCAGTAACAGACATCAGGAATGGTTAGTAACAGAGATCAGGATTGGTCAGTAACAGAGATCAGGAATGGTTAGTAACAGAGATCGGGCTTGTTCAGTAACGGAGATTGGGATTGGTCAGTAACAGAGATTGGGATTGGTCAGTAACAGAGATCAGGATTGGTCAGTAACAGAGATCAGGAATGGTTAGTAACAGAGATCGGGATTGGTCAGTAACAGAGATCAGGAATGGTCAGTAACAGAGATCGGGATTGGTCAGTAACAGTGATCGGGCTTGTTCAGTAACGGAGATTGGGATTGGTCAGTCGCAGAGATCAGGATTGGTCAGTAACGGCGATCGGGATTGGTCAGTAACAGAGATCGGGATTGGTCAGTAACAGAGATCGGGATTGGTCTGTAACAGAGATCAGGTTTGGTCAGTAACGGAGATTGGGATTGGTCATTAACAGTGATCGGGATTGGTCTGTAACGGAGATTGGGATTGGTCATTAACAGAGATCAGGGTTGGTCAGTAACAGCGATCGGGATTGGTCAGTAACAGCGATCGGGATTGATCAGTAACAGTGATCGGGGTTGGTCAGTAACAGTGATCGGGATTGGTCAGTAACTGGGATTGGGATTGGTCAGTAATGGAGATTGGGATTGGTCAGTAACAGAGATCAGGATTTGTCAGTAATGGTGATCGGGATTGGTCAGTAACAGGGATCGGAATTGGTCAGTAATGGTGATCGGGATTGGTCAGTAACAGGGACCGGGATTGGTCAGTAACAGAGATCAGGATTGGTCAGTAACGGCCATCGGGATTGGTCATTAACAGTGATCGGGATTGGTCTGTAACGGAGATTGGGATTGGTCAGTAGCAGAGATCAGGGTTGGTCAGTAACTGAGATCAGGATTGGTCAGTAACAGCGATCGGGATTGGTCAGTAACAGCGATCGGGATTGATCAGTAACAGTGATCGGGATTGGTCAGTAACAGTGATCGGGATTGGTCAGTAACTGGGATTGGGATTGGTCAGTAATGGAAATTGGGATTGGTCAGTAACTGAGATCAGGATTTGTCAGTAATGGTGATCGGGATTGGTCAGTAATGGTGATCGGGATTGGTCAGTAACAGGGATCGGGATTGGTCAGTAACAGAGATCAGGATTGGTCAGTAACGGACATCAGGATTTGTCAGTAATGGTGATCGGGATTGGTCAGTAACAGTGATCAGCATTGGTCAGTAACTGAGATCAGGATTGGTCAGTAACAGCGATCGGGATTGGTCAGTAACAGCGATCGGGATTGATCAGTAACAGTGATCGGGATTGGTCAGTAACAGTGATCGGGATTGGTCAGTAACTGGGATTGGGATTGGTCAGTAATGGAAATTGGGATTGGTCAGTAACTGAGATCAGGATTTGTCAGTAACGGACATCAGGATTGGTCAGTAATGGTGATCGGGATTGGTCAGTAACAGTGATCAGGATTGGTCAGTAATGGTGATCGGGATTGGTCAGTAACAGTGATTGGGATTGGTCAGTAACAGAGATCGGGATTGGTCAGTAACTGTGATTGGGACTGGTCAGTAACAGAGGTCGGGATTGGCCCGTAAAAGCGATCGGGATTGGTCAGTAACGGTGAACGGGATTGGTCAGTAACAGAGATCAGGTTTGGTCAGTAACGGAGATCAGGATTGGTCAGTAACAGAGATCGGGATTGGTCAGTAACAGAGATCAGGATTGGTCAGTAATGGAGATCGGGATTGGTCAGTAACAGAGATCGGGATTGGTCAGTAACGGAGATCAGGATTGGTCAGTAATGGAGATCGGGATTGGTCAGTAACAGTGATCGGGATTGGTCAGTAACAGTGATCGGGATTGGTCAGCAACAGAGATTGGGATTGGTCAATAATGGAGATTGGGTTTGGTCAGTAACGGAGATCAGGATTGGTCTGTAACAGTGATCGGGATTTGTCAGTAACAGTGATTGGGAGTGGTCAGTGACGCTGATCGGGATTGGTCAGTTATGGTGATCGGGATTGGTCGGTAACTGTGTCCGGATTGGTCAGGAACAGAGATTGGGTTTTGTTAGGAACAGAGATCGGGATTGGTCAGTAACAGAGATCGGAATTGTCAATAACGGGAATCGGGATTGGTCAGTAACAGTGATCGCGATTGGTCAGTAACGGAGATCAGGATTGGTCAGTACCGGAGATCAGGATTGGTTAGTAACATAGTTCGGGATTGGTCAGTTCAGTGATCCGGATTGGTCAGTAACAGTGTTCGGGATTGGTCATTACAGTGTTCAGGATTGGTCAGTAACGGGGATCCGGATTGGTCAGTAACAGTGTTTGGGATTGGTCAGTTCAGTTATTGGGATTGGTCAATAACAGTGATCGGGATTGGTCAGTAATGGACTTCGGGACTGGTCAGTAATGGTGATCGGGATTGGTCAGTAACCGTGTTTGGGATTGGTCAGTTCAGTGATTGGGATTGGTCAATAACAGTGATCGGGATTGGTCAGTAATGGACTTCGGGACTGGTCAGTAATGGTGATCGTGATTGGTCAGTAATGGAGATCAGGATTGGTCAGTAACGGAGATTGGGATTGGTCAGTAACAGTGATCGGGATTGGTCAGTAACAGTGATCGTGATTGGTCAAAAACAGTGATCGGGATTGGTCAGTAATGGACTTCGGGACTGGTCAGTAATGGTGATCGGGATTGGTCAGTAATGGAGATCAGGATTGGTCAGTAATGGTGATTTGGATTGGTCAGTAACAGAGATCGGGATTGGTCAGTAGCAGAGATCAGGATTGGTCAGTAACGGAGATTGGGATTGGTCAGTAACAGTGATCAGGATTGTTCAGTAACAGTGATCAGGATTGGTCAGTAACAGAAATCAGGATTGGTCAGTAACAGAGATTGGGATTGGTCAGTAACAGAGATCAGGATTGGTCTGTAACAGTGATCAGGATTGGTCAGTAGCAGAGATCAGGATTGGTCAGTAACAGTGATCAGGATTGGTCAGTAACAGTGATCAGGATTGGTCAGTAACTGAGATCAGGATTGGTCAGTAACGGAGATTTGTATTGGTCAGTAACAAAATCTGCATCATCCAGTAACGATGGTTTTGATTGGACGGTAAGCCAACCTGGAATGACCCAGTCAACCAATGAGGGATGAAACAAAAGGCGGTTATTTCTGTTGGATTACAGAAACGTGAGGGTGAGGGTAGCATCAGGAAATGTGGCGGCACGGTGGCACAGTGATTAGCACTGCTGTCTCACTGCGCCAGGGACCCAGGTTCGATTCCCGGCTCGGGTCACTGTCTGTGTGGAGTCTGCATGTTCTCCCCGTGTCTGCGTGGGTTTCCTCCAGGTGCTCCGGTTTCCCCCCACAGTCCAAAGATGTGCGGGTTAGGGGGATTGGCCATGCTAAATTGCCCCTTAGTGTCCAAAGATGTGTAGGTTAGGTGGATTGGACATGCTAAATTGCCCCTTAGTGTCCAAAGATGTGTAGGTTAGGTGGATTGGACATGCTAAATTGCCCCTTAGTGTCCAAAGCTGTGCAGGTTAGGTGGATTGGCCATGCTAAATTGTCCCTTCGTGTCCAAAGATGTGCGGGTTAGGGGGATTGGCCATGCTAAATTGCCCCTTAGTGTCCAAAGATGTGCGGGTTAGGGGGATTGGCCATGCTAAATTGCCCCTTAGTGTCCAAAGATGTGCAGGTTAGGTGGATTGGCCATGCTAAATTGTCCCTTAGTGTCCAAAGATGTGCAGGTTAGGTGGATTGGCCATGCTAAATTGCCCCTTAGTGTCCAAAGATGTGCAGGTTAGGTGGATTGGCCATGCTAAATTGCTCATTAGTGTCCAAAGATGTGTAGGTTAGGTGGATTGGCCATGCTAAATTGCCCCTTATTGTCAGGGGGACTAGCTAGGGCAAATGCATGGGGTTACGGGGATAGGGACTGGGTGGGATTGTGGTCAGTGCAGACTTGATGGGCCAAATGGCCTCCCTCTGCACTTTCAGGATTCTGTAATTCTATGATTCTATGGGGGCACAAGTCGC